>NW_015386639.1:126049-138736 GCF_001527695.2 Protobothrops mucrosquamatus | reverse complement strand
CGGCCTTACCACGTGGCTGAGATGGCAACTGGAAGCCAGCCAATTCTCGGCTTGTGCCACTGCATACTCCCATCTCGTGCCTTTCTTCCCACAGGCCGGCATGCCCTGGGGTGCTAGGCTTATAGAACTCCATGGCCCCAGCGAGAAGAGGCAAAGCCCTGCAAAGTGGGGCTGGGCGTGGTGAGGCATGGCCCGGCAAAGCAGAGCCAGACGAAGAGAGGCCTGGCAAAGCAGGGTGTGGCTGGACGTGATGGAGTGAGGCCAGGCAGGGCGGGGTGGGGTGAGGCAAATAAGCTGCAGCTACTGCTGCCCACCACCAGCTCCCAAGTGCTCGCCGTTTCTTTTGCGTGTGCCGGGAAGGTGCCAGCCAGGTTCGGGTGGGCCAGAGCTGGGGCAATGGGGGCCGGTCCCTTGCCATTTCTGGAACAGCTCTGGGAGCCAAATCTGGGCCCCTCCCAGGCTGGATCCAGCCCGCAGGCCTTGTGTTTGACATATCTGATCCATTGTATCTATGTTTTGGGGATCAACTGTTAATAGAGACACAGATGACTCTTGTTTCTGACAGTTAAGTGACAGTTCACTTTGTGGGATTTTTAAATGCTTATTATTTTATGACCTTAGAAAGTTTATAGGATTGTTGGCTTACACTGTAAATTAAAGGTGCTATAGTCACTGTGTGCATGGGTTGGAATTTTTTTAAATATTTATTGCACACTGCCAACAAGAACTATATTATAACTATAATATATATTATAACTATAATATAGTTACATATATTTTAACTATAATATATATTATATATATTATATAACTATAATCCAATATGATCTTTGTGTTATGGATGTGTATTGTGCAATAGTTTTAGTAAGCTATTTGTTCTATATATTTTTCAAATTGCATACAGACAGAGACATATAATAAAAAGTAAATACAAAGCAAGAAGTGGGTAGCAGCCCCCATAGGTGTCTGTTGGGAAAATTAGATTAAGTATTTCTGACATATCAATCTCTACTAATTTTAAAAAATATATCTTGATATTTAGATGTTAAATGTTTATGTGGAATAATGATTCAAAACTATTGCTTTTATACTGACCAAATCAAAACATTCTTAAAAGGATTAAGTCAGGGGTGGCAAGCCCGATCACAACCCGGGCCGTATGGTGATGTATGGGAGTTTTTGGCTGTTGTGGCACCGGGATGGGCGTGGCCTCTGCGGACCAAATGCAGCCCGCTGGCCGCAAGTTTGACATGCCTGGATTAAGTCATCTTAGTTAATATATATTTTGTGATAGTATCTGAATTGATCACTTTTATGTACAAAGGTTATTTGTTCATTACTACCTTAAGCAAAAGTTGTACACTTCTTTGCAAAAGTTCACACATATGAGAGTTTAGCAAAATTTACATATGTTTTTAATTGTTCAATTTCCATGTTATCCTACTGAAGTGGAGGATTTGCAATTGGATATTCAGTTGTTGCAATGTTGAATATGATGTGGGCAGAATAGTTAAAGATCCTTTTATCTGTGGAATTTAAGAGCTGTGTAAAAGCAAATTGGAGGCATATGTGATCTTGCATTCTGTCTTAGCCCCCAAACAGCATTAGGCTCTACTATAGTAGCTGAACAACAAGCCCCTTGTTGCATCCTGCATTCATAGGCCTCGTTGTAAGAAGAACAGTGCAAAAGAGAAGCAGACTCTACAACCATGCAGGACAAATACTAAAAAACACAAGAAAACCTCAAATGCAATAATTGATCAACATCAATGAATCCAAGGAACAAATGTTTAAACTGAATAAACTAACTAAAAGCAATCAATTATAACTCAAATCCTGTTTGAAATTCTACCTAAAAATGCTAGGAAAGGGCTAGGCTATTTCATTGTCATAACATTAAGAAATGCAAAAGGTTTTTTTTTTTAAAAAAAAAAAAACAACCCTTTTCTCTAGCTATTCTTAAAAAGCCTGATCACGTAATATAATAATTGGATTCACATATTATAAAATTATATTTCTTATATATAGGTTTACAAAATCCTAAAATAATATAGGTAAGCCTGTCCATCTTATTTATTTTCATTTATACTGTAAATTTATATAGCCACTAAGCTCATAAATATGACTCAGGATAGAGCAAAACAAGCAGTTAAAAATAAATATGTGTCATTATTAAAAATTATGCACAAAATTATACATAAAAAAGCAAGATTGTCTTGCAGAATATAGCTCTGCTCATTGCCAGGAGTTCGATCCTGATTGGCTCAAGGTTGACTCAGCCTTCCAAGGTCGGTAAATTGAGGATCCAGATTGTTGGGGGTAATATGCTGACTCTATAAACCACTTAGAGAGTGCTGTAAAGCAGGGATCCCCATGGCTCACTACCAGCCCATAGCCCCTTCGCAACTGAGCCACGTGAGTGGCTGGCTGATGCGCACACATGCATCCCGGGTGCTCAGGACCCCATTTGCACAAGCATGCAGCTGCCCTTCCCACAAAACCATTCCCTTTCCCCCCCCCCCAGGCCACCAACCCAGACAGGTTGGGGAACTCTGCTGTAAAGCACTATGGAGGGGATTATAAGTCTAAAAAGCTATTGTTTTTGCTATTGCTTTCCTGATAAGTTGTTCTAAATCAGGGGTGTCAAACTGCCGGTCTGTGGGCTGGACGCATCACGCGGAAGCTGCGTCTACCCCATTGCCGGCAATGGCAAAAGAGTTCCGATAACTTTGCACGTCACGTGACGTCACGAGTTTGACACGTCTGTTCTAAATTAAGGGATTGCAGTCTTGAAAGATCACTTTGACAAAAAAAATGGTTAGAGTCTCCTTAATTTCATATAGTAAACTTGTTTCAAAATATAAATGAACTTTGGAAAGAAATACATTTGGAATGTATTGAAATGAAACACATTTTAATTAAAATTATCTTTCCCCAATAATCAAATGAATTCTAGACCATCTTTCTAATAAATCTTGTGCCAAAATTGCAGTTCAAATTTTGTTTACCAATTTAAAAAGCTGTTTAAGAAATGTTATAACAAGGTTTTTTAAAAAATAAATCAGAACACAGCTTAAAAGCTGAAGTCCTGTGACATGAGGTCTGATTTATCCCAGTTGGCTGTTATCATCCAAAACCCACAGCTGCTTGCTCTTGCTGATTGTTCCTTGCAAATGAGTAGATGCCTGCCTTTTATTGTCTTTGCATTCAGAAGGATCAGTCACTGATCATAAGAAAATTATTTCCCCCCATTGCTGAATTATGTACGTGGTGACACCATCTCATTTGAATGCTGCTGCTAAATCACTTTTAGCAATGACAACTCTTATCTAACAACAGCAGCAAAATATTTAGTAAAGTTTCTCTTAAACATGTGTTGCATATTTTCACTGGACACAAAGACACTATGGTAGAACTTTTCCATAGGCTGCTAAAGGTGTTCTTCTGAACAGCCTGCAAACAGAAACATGATTTTAGCTTTATTAAAGACAAAATAAGATAGGATCCTTCAATCTAGCTCTCCTTTCAGAGAGCCATTTGTGTAGACAATAATAATGATGGACTTGCAGTGAACTTGCTCCTTTCTTTGCATTACTCACATGGAGAAATTACTCAGTGAAACATGTAGTGCTATGACATTCCAAAGGGGAAAATATAGAATCATATATGCTTATTATTTTTATTAAAGAAATTATTTTTTTGCAGTGAAGAAATGAAGAAATTAAGACTAAAACTTCTATAAAGGCATTCTTATAGGCTGCTTCATACTTGAATGTGTGGTGGAATAGTGTACATATAATTATCTGTGGATGTAGAGAGAAACTGTGAAGGCCAGTAAAGAACTATATGTATTATACAATTAATTGATTATACAATTAAAATAGTAGCATTTGTTTTTCTGCAATATGTTTATACAGAGATCTGCATTGTTTTTAAGAAGACAAGTAGAGTCAATTCATATGCCAATATACTCTTGTTGTTTCTTGACTCTATTTGAATTCTAAGAAGCTCTTCTAATAATGGAAATGGGCCTTTAATTACATAGACATATATTACGTAGACATAGACATTATGTAGATGTGTTTACTGTTCCAATTAGTTAAAGCAAACTTTCCTAAGGATATCATGGAAGTGTCTATGTAACTGTCATGGTGATTACTGTAAGATCCAGCATTCCCCTGAGATTTGTGTGGCTCTCAACTGTTGGTTTCTTGAAGGCCAAAACCTAACTTTTCCATCAGGGGGTGGTACTGGACTGTTAGTAGAACCTGGTATGGATACCCTGTTTTATCAAATAGTTGTTAGGGGCCTCAGTAATGATCATGTCACTGCAGGGAAGAATTATGGCTAAAGGTGTTTTACTTTCGTGGCAGTCATAACTTCAGTCATTAAATGACCAGTAATAAGTTGAGGACCACCTGTATATATTGACACTATCAAAATGCTTGATTTTAGCAGGGTCTATTTATCAATTTTTACATTTCAAAAGCTAGCATTAGTATTATCATTATTACTGGTATAATTAAATACAAAATACAATATAATTACATAGTATATTTACTAAAAGATTAACATTATCAGATTTTTCCTTGTATGTGTAATTTTTTCTTATTTATTTATATACAGAAGTAGTTTAGAGAGATGTACAGCAAAACTGGTTAAGTTTCTCAATGTTGTTTTGATATATGCTCCTTGCTTTTTTTACAGAAACAAAAAGAAATGAGAAAAACACAGCTTAGGAGGCCAATTCAAGTTAGCAATCTCTGCAACCCCATTGCATCCTGAGGCAGGATGATTGCCTGGAAGCTTTATTGATTTTTAAGATGTCTTCCCAACATCTGTCTTATCAGCTGGATAGATCATATTGCTGATGTGTAATTAGATAAATCAATTCATTTTGTATTTTAATTTTATGGTCCAAGGGACAAGTGTAGAAATAAATACATTAACTTTAGTGGCATGTTGAATCCTGGGGAGAGGAAGAGTCTGTGAAAGTAAACTGAAAGTGAATTGAACTTGTGATAGCATTGTATGTGCTTCTGTAGCCAATCTTATAATCTTCCATATTATTCATACAATATCAAGTCTTTCATTATCAGGGTAGTTAATGACTCCTCCTAAGAGAAAACAGGATGATTTATTTATATCATATAAAGTAAAAGCTTTTAAATGATATCAAGATAGTAAGCTGGTACAATGTACAGTATTAGATTCCAGTGAAATTTTAAAAAACCCCAATGTTTTTAATGGGAAATCTGCTTTTCCCCCCTTCTCCCTGTGATAGCACTAGCACTTAGACTTATATACCACTTGATAGTGCTTTACAGCCCTCTTTAAGCAATTTACAGAGTCAGCATATTGTCCCCAACAATCTGGGTCCTCCTTTTTTACTGACCTTGAAGGATGGAAGGCAGATTCAACCTTGAGCCAGTCAGGATCGAATTCCTCGCAGTGGACAGAGTTAGCCTGCAGTACGCATTCTAACCACTGTGCCACCATCACCACTACTGTGATATTAAGTTATATACTGTCTGTATTCTGTTCACATTGGACTCTGTAGTACATCATCTTCTGGATTTAAAAAATTGATCTATCCATCCAGTTTTGGTTGGATAAAAATTAATAACTAGTGTGATTTCTTGTTATTAGGTGTCTTAATGCACTGGGTAGCAGTTTTCAAGCTAGACATTGATCAATCCATAATTCTAACAATAATGTTGCAAAAACTGACTGAATTGAAGGGAGGGAGGAGAAACCTTCCTGCTTTTTCCTACCCATGGATTTTACAATTAAATTTACAATCCTTAAGTTTTGGTGATCCAAATAAAAATATAAATAGGCCATGGTTTGGGGATTCTTTCTCAATGTATTATTGTTTTTGTAGGTCTGTTGATGAGGGAAATTACAAAGGCCCTTTTCAATTCTGTATACTGAAACAAGAAAGCTTATGAGTTTGAGGAGGTTTTTGCAGTGTTGTTTTTTACATGCATAATGTTATATAAACAAGTTTGGTTGTATAAGCAAAAATGGTATTTATGACATTCATTTTCTAGGTATGCAACAGCAGAATATTGGAAACAGCTGTGTACAAAAAGACTTTTGGTTCTTCTAGCTCACTATATTATTTAGACCCAGATTTCAGACAAAGGCTTTTACACTAAGCGGATCTTCTGGTGACTGACCTAAGCCTTTTTGTATAGGAAGCATGAATTTTGCTCCTGAGTTATGGTTTTTCTTGAATCACAAAGGAATACCCCAAAAAATATTGAAAGATTTGTCTTTTCCTATTATGCAGACTTATTAGTTTTCAAGCAAAAAGTACTTCAGTGTAGGTTCCAGTTGAAAAATGAAGTAAGCAGGCTTATTATCTTAGCTTATTATCTTATTTTTGTACAGGTGTCACACTGTCATCAGCACAACAGACACACATCTCTAACTAGAAACTACTTCACATTATTGCCCTAAATAAGGACAGATTTCATAATCACACCAACCCAACCAATCCATTAAATACCTAGAACCAAATGGAAAACGGTAATTGTGTGGTGAGATTTGAATTAGCAGGAATAAATTTGAGAGTAAATAGTATAAAAAAATAGAAAAGTTAATATGAAGAGACTGGCGGAAAAAGTAACCAATATTGATTTTCATAGGATCTGCTGTAAGTTCCCATTTAAGCTCTCCAAGCTATTGCCTATATGAATTTGTAATATAAAGATAATAATAAAGATAATTGTAAAGGACTGATTAAGAAAAGCATAGATGAGTGAAAAAGAGAGGTGCTTGTTCTGTATTAAGCTTAATGGGAACAACATCAGGGATTAGTTTGAGAAGTATTACAAAATTTGCCTGAAAGCAAACTATTATCTTATTTTAGTATCACAGTGATGTAGTAGGAACTTAAATTTTGCCTTTTAGGATTCCACATATTAGTATCTAGTTAAGTAATTTTGGCACAAAAGCGTTCCTCTTTAGTAACAGTATGCTGAAAACTGGGTGTATGATTCTGTTTGCATTGGCTTGAGTTCTGCATCTTTTTACCATCTGCTTATCAGTGTGCATCTATGTAGTAGTACTTGATTTTATTTTCTTATCCCAAACCTGTTAACTTCTGAAACTTTAAAAAACCCTTAGTATAACTTCACTGTCTGCAAGATTTTGTCTTTTTTTTAAGGATCCATTTATGTTAGGTTGTCAGTAGCCTTTGTGTTTGAATCTTGGATTTGTTCCACTTCTGCTAAAAGAACATAATCCCACAATGGGAATGGATAATTTATATTCTTGCTGGTGGATTTCAACTCCAATAATTCTTCACTGGACCTGCTGATTTGGCATATTGCAGTTGAAGGGACGTAAAACACAATGGTATTATAATGATGAAAATATTATAATTATAGCAGTATAGAATAAGACATATGCAATTAGTAAAGATAAGCAGCACACAAGATACAAAAGTCTTTCTTTCAAAAATAAGGAACTATTTATTGACTTTCAGGAGTAATTTCACATGAATCTTAGTAAATTAAGATAGTCATATCTTGATTTATATTTACCTTTAAATAGGAAGTCTTTTGTGCCAGCTGGTTGCTTGGCAAGGGCAAATGGACTTCTGTGTTCTTTAATTAATAGTTTGAAGCATTGCAGAAACTATTTTTTTTAAGGTCGTATGACACCTTAAGTAGTCAGACATTTAAATTACATGCTATGCTGCAATATGATGTGCTGAAATATTTTGGAGCCTCTATCACAAGGTTATGAAGCATTTGTCTGAACTGAGATACTTTGAGTATTGCACTTCCTTTCCCACAGTCTTAACTTCCCATTCCACAGCTTCATAATATTTTCCTGCATGGCCTGAGGAAAGCAAAGTAAACATAGATCTTTCCTTAAGGGAATGAGAATGAAATTTGCTTCAGTGCACTTTTGTGGCTTATAGCTGGAACCTCAGGACCTTTGAAGCTGCTGGGTTTTACTTCTCCATCCCCAAGGAGGAATGTCTTCTGATTGTAATCAGACTTAAGGGTGGGAGGATAAGGTAGGGATTATCTTGATCAAAGACACTGAAGAGATGCCTGTTTTTCAGTACACTTCATATCTTTTTCTTCACTTACCCAGTTTTTAAAATACAGGTAGCCTTCAACTGAGCCCAAAATTTATGTTGCTAAGTGAGAAATTTGTTAAGTAATTTTTGCCCCATTTTACGACTTTTCTTGACACATATGTTAAGTGAATCACTGCAGTTGTTAAATTAGTAACACAATTTTTAAGTGGTTTCCCCATTGACTGTGCTTGTCAGAAGGTTGCAAGTGGTGATCACGTAAGCGTAGGATACTGCAACGATCATAAATGTGAGGTGGTTGTCAAGCATCCAAATGTAAATCACGTGACCATAGGGATGCTGCAACTGTCATAAATGTGAAAAATGGCCATAAGTCACTTTTTCCAGTGCCATTGTAACTTTGAATGGTTATTAAATGAACTGTTGTAAATCAAGGACTACGTGTACATTATTTTAAAATTAAATGGAATTGTGAGCAGATTGATTAGCACAAATAAAGAAGGAAAACCTCTTGTTCTTGGTGAATCCTTTGTCCAATGCTTTCTTGAGAATTGAACAATTCCGTTATATTTTCCCTTCACTGGTGATAAGATAAGAGAACATGAGTCACTCTTGGCCTTCCTGTCACTTTACTTCCTGCAATAAAATGAAAGGCATAGGAATCACTCTGGGAACTAAATGACCCAGTCAGCAAGGGTTACTTGGGCTGTCTTCCCTATTAGGTTTTCCAGGAAAGAGAAAAAAAAAAGAATTTGCCTCTTAAGTCTTGAGTGCTATGGCTGTAATTCTTCTATGCCCAGTTTACTTGTTGGAAATTGCCAAAAATGTCCTTTTGATTCTTTATTACCATTTTAAAATGTTTAAAAGCATGAACTTATGTCTTTCAAATAAAATGCCTGTCTCAGCCTTCCTGATCTGAAAATAATGGCAGTGTACCTTTAAGTCCTTAAATTGGAGAAGTCTAACAATACTTAGTTCAGCATCCTGTTTCTTAGAGTGGTCTGAAAAGAGATCACAAAGCCAATTGTGCTTTTCCATGCTGTGTTCCATGATTCATATTATTTCTGTTGGCTGTAGAAATACTTTTCAGGGAAATGAAAGGCACCAAATACATGCTTTTCATCAAAATCACATCTTTTCAAAGAATTGCCTAGGAAATTACATCATCAAAATTTGAATGTGTATGTTTACTATCAATATTCAAACAGATACCTTATCTGTCTTTTGCATATTGGAGTCACTATTAAGAGTTCAGAATAATGAAGAGGTTCAAACTGATCTAAAGAAATGGACAAAATCACTAGTTTCAATAAAAATTATTTTTGTTTTTCTATAATGGTTTAACATTCAAAGGAAACAAATTTCACTGAGGGTTCATTTTAATATGAATGTGGACTATTAAATTTTACTTTATAATAAATTATGAATTGCAAACAATAGGAAATTGTTGTTGTTTTTCCAAGAAATATATTCTGGATGCCCTCATTTATAAAACATACAGGTAGTCCTCAACTTACAACTGTAACTTAGCCCAGAATTAGAGTCATAAGTTATTGGAGTTGTAAGTCAAGGCATCACATGACTGGAACTGATTTTTTTTCAATTTTTTTCAGTAGTTGTTAAGTGAACACTGTGGTCATTAAGCAAATCAATTTTCTCCAATGGAATATTTTTGTCAGAAACTGGAAATAAATCTAGGCAAAACCTCCCCAAAAATTGTGGTCAGATGATGACACTAAAAACAGAACCTGTTGCCAAGTGTCTAAAATGCAGTCACATGACTACAGGTGTATGTGTGTGTGGCTGTCGTAACTTTGAAACTGATTTTTAAAAGCTTTTGGGGATCTGTTGTAACTTCGAACATTTGTTAAGTGACTGGTCATAAATTGAGGACTACCTATAAATATATTTTGTAAACTCGTACTTTAGTTTGAGATTTTTGGGAGTGGTAGGCCTTAATGTGTTCTTTTGAACCTAAAACATTAGCAGATGGAAGAAGATTGTGGAATGGGAAGTTAAGAAAGATTGACACTTCTGATGCTTGTCTTCAGGCTCATAGTAAACAATGTGGCTGAGGACTGATTATTGTGGATTAGAAGAAAGGTTCACCGATGACTGTCTTTATTAACACTTAACAGCCACCTTTGTGGGAGTCCACAAGATCTTGATGCTTTCGTCCAGCTCTGCTCCCTGTATGTGTGTGGAACATCATGACATACATGCAAAAAGGGTGCACCAGAATGACAGAATGCTTCCTCCATCTGCAGACACCACAGGCTGCCTTGGTTTCCAAAAAATATTGACTAAAGGCTGAACACTATACAAATGTTTCACTTACAATACCAGTTGAAGAATATATTTTGGCAATTCTCTTAAAAGGTCAATGTTGAATTATTTTTATGTTTAATTTTACATTTTTTTCTTGTAATAAATATATTGAATGAAATAGATATTCTGTGAAACAATGAGCTGCAAATGATGTCATGTCTTTATTAATCTTCTAATTAATAATGCGAAGTCTATTCTTTCTATTTTTTATTAGGGTCGACATGTCAAGACAGGTCAGTTGGCAGCTATTAAAGTCATGGATGTTACTGAGGTAAGTTTTGAATTAAGACTTTTTTTTTAAAAGAATATAAGAATTGCCTTGGCTCTGAACTTCATGTTGTGAATTCTTTACTCAGTCATGTGTATAGATGTTTGGAGTGGGGCCAATGTGAAATACGCACCAATCTGAGAATAAATGCATGTCCTTTTTTAGGTTGAAAAGGAAATGGACCTAATAAAGATCCCAAAGGCTTAAATGCAGAACATCTGCTATAATATCAAGCAGATTGTTGTTATAATTCAGCAATGTAAAGCAGGAGTTGTAGTGGACTCAGGGGAATTTATTGTGGACTGTTATATGAGAATAGGGAGGAATTAACGCAGCCAGAGAGACAAAAGTATACATCTGTAGTTGAACCATGATTTTT
The DNA here is from genome assembly GCF_001527695.2 of Protobothrops mucrosquamatus. Lineage (NCBI taxonomy): Eukaryota > Metazoa > Chordata > Lepidosauria > Squamata > Viperidae > Protobothrops > Protobothrops mucrosquamatus. The sequence continues at coordinate 127,702 of NW_015386639.1, read as the reverse complement.
CACAGTATCAGTTAAAAGCTCTGGAAATCAATTTTTAATTTCAGTAGTATTTTAAACATTAGAAAATAGAAAGTTTTATTTAGAAATGATATATCTATAGTTATCATAGACTTATATATTCATCAACTGTGTTTTGTTAATGCAATAGTCTGTAAAATGTTTGAATTCAAACAGCTTGTTGCTTCCAAACCTATTTAGTACATCAGACTTAGCCTGAACCATCTTTGTTCAGTTGGCAGAACAGTTAAGTTAGCTAAATAGCACCTCCTAGGTAGGATTTCATGTTCATTTACTTCATAACTTTAATCCAGACATTTATTTTAGTCTTGATGTATATTTTTTTGAAAAAATGTTTGGATCTGCAAATTGATTTGGTCTACCAGAAGGGCCACTAATTTGTAAATGAACAGCTTTGTTGCTCGTTGTGAAATTCCTTTATTGTGAGATGGTTAGTGTTCTATATGAGAGCCATACAGAACCATACAGAGAGACTTTGTAGGCACAAATTTTATTTAAACTCTGCAGTAATGCACTTGAAAAAGAAACTGAAAGGGTCAAGATATTGATTTGTAAATAAATAGTTTGCCTTAACAAAAATCTAAAAATAAAATAACTCTTATGTTGAGCTATGTTATTATAAGATTTTTAATTAGTCTTGCCTTGAAGATTAAGGAAGGAGCATTTCGATAAGAAAATTCCTAATTTCCTTCAGGGAAAGAGATATGATGATTTTATCTAGACTTGTATTAGTGGGCTACCTAGCAGGAAAAGATCTTAATCTTACAATAATGTATTCTAATATTCTGGCTTAAGTATGATTGCATTCAACTATTTCTTTTCTCTAATAGGAATTTTTGTTCTTCCATGCACAAAAGGGAAAATCTTAATTAAAAAATGCTAATATATATACATAGTACCAAAATAAAATATAAATCTCAGAGATAACAGTAGAAAACTGGAAGATTTTGTGATTTTTTAAAAAAATTATAACATACCTTTCTTCAAAAATCCAGGAACAGTTGTAATCATTATAATTATACAACACATGAAATATTTTGTGTTATTTTGTTCAATCTTTCAATAGTAGTTGAGGGGCTTTGTAACTAAATTAATGTCTTTTGGGGAAAAATACTTCCTGCAGGTCAGCTTTTAAATCTTCAAAAACCCAACATAGTTAAGATACAAATTATTCATGGTGATTAATCATTAAGCTGACTTGACTCTGTTATGAAGAAATAATTTATATTTGCATAAGATATAAATATGAACTTTATGTCATCAAGTTTGTAAAAAACCATGAGTGATATCTGTCACACAAGTGAGTTGTATTATAATGAATTTAAGGGCATTATGATAATAATACTTTCCTCCCCAAATTTATATTTGAATGTTAATATAGTGCTTTTTTTGTGCTTTTGAAATTTGTAAAACTCATTTTATGACGGACTCAGTGGAATTGAATCTGTTTGAAATTTCTAGTGATATTTGTCAGCTGTGTGCCAATAACATTATGATTTTGTTTTATAAATTTATCATCCTTAAGACAATATTTCTGATTCAGAAATATAGTCCTGTTTTATTTTCCTTGTAATAGCATAAATGCATTTAGAAATTTTAGAAATATTGTTACAGTTCCCATTGTCATAGCATATA
>NW_015386639.1:13751-125711 GCF_001527695.2 Protobothrops mucrosquamatus | reverse complement strand
TAAATATTTGCTACATGGACGGTGCATGGAGAAATGAACAACGCTGGATTAAAGAAAGTTTGCCACTTACTAAAAAAGTTTGGAAAACATGTTTATTGAATAAATGTGTATATTGACTAATAAATAGCTCCATAATATCTGCACAATGACTTAAAATATTTGTTAGAGAACAGCTTTCAATATACCTAGTCAGCAAGTCCAACTGAACTCTGAGAATTGTCAGCCAAACACATCTGGAGTTGGAAAATGTTCTTAGGGATGTGTATCTGTATGTAAAAAATGGAGGCGTAATGCCAAGAGCTTTGTAATGTGATCCTGCAATAATGAGAAAGGCTAAGTTATTCCTAGTATTGTTGTCTAAGTTTCCTTTCTTTTGTTTCCAATCTAGTAAGTACTTCTAAGTAAATAATCACCGAATGCTATAATTGCTTAATTGAAAAGGAAACACTGAATTATTTTCATTAACATGCTGTTTCTTGTCCTAGTCCTTCTTCTTATTCAGTCAGTTGTCCTGAAGTGAGCTTTGTTTAGCTGAAACCATCAAGAAAGCACATCATATTATTTTATCTGTGGATAATGCTGACATCTGATGTATTGCATGAACCATTTTTAGTCTTTTTGCCACCCTCTCCATATTTTATTAATTTTGTTGTAACTTTATGTTCTGTGATCATTTTGGCTGAATAGGCTTGTAATTAATTATATTAGGTTAATGTTACTTTAAATGAAATATATTTTTTCAGTGTATAAATTGGGAATACCTATATCTGAACCTAATAATTTCTGTTTCTTACTGAGAATTAGAATTAGAACTTTTTATTTATTATTATTAAAGACATACAATGGCAAGTAAATGAAATTATGTAGGCTGTATAGTGTGTATTGTATTACACACTGCATATTTATTCATAAAACTGGAAAGACTGAATGAATTAATCAGTTACAGGTGCAGTTGTTGAGGCAATCACATGGTATTTCAATGTGTTGCTACATGACCATGACTTGCAACTTCCCGCCATCTTGTCAATTAACTTCGTTTGTCAGAAGCTGGCTGTAAAGGTCACAAATGTTGATCATATGACCCTGTGACACTATAATTATCATAAATATGTGCTGGTTACCAAGCACCTGAACTGTGACCATGGGACACTGAAGGCAGGCTGCAAGTTCAAGGTCTGGCTGTAAATCTCTTTTTTCAGCATTGTCTTAACTTTGAACAGTTGCTGAACAAGCAGTTGTTAAGCTAGGGCTACTTGTATTTCTAACACGTAAATATTAATTTGTGTATTTTTTGCCTAGCAGAGAAGATGACAATTTTAATATTCATTATAACATTACAAAATGTTTGATTGAAAATATAAACCTCAGGTCACCCTTTTAATCTACCACTCCACTATGTTTATGTATATCAATTGTTGCTAAATATAAATCAAATCTTTTTTATCTATGATAATAAGGTTTTAGATATTCATGGTTTTGGAAAATGGGTTTGGGACATGTATAAAGTTTATTTTTTCAAGGTTTCATCTAGAATTTTCATATTTCTTGATGTTAGTCTGGAACAGACACAGCTGTACACATGTATAACATAAACCATAAAAATATAACATAAAACAGGACACAGCATGTCTAAACACAAAGTTTGTTAAAATATTCATATGTATACCAAATAATATTATATGTTAAAACTCCTTCTGAAGGTCATTTATAAAAAAACTGCATAACTACCCGGTCTCAGTGACTGTGATCCTTGAATAAAGTTTCAAATGTTGATCTTAAGGTTTAAGTAGGCACAAACTTACTATAGGTAAAGCACGTTCCTTTGGATTGTCTCCACCCTTTTTTAGTGGCAGATGAATTCAAACAACCTTATTTATCTTAAACATTTAACTAAAATTATCAACTACTTCAATTTTCCATAGATCTTAAAAATAGGAGCATTATTGTAAATAGGTATTTCAGTAAGAGTACTGTAAAGTCATGGCATCTTGACCATTTGGCTTGGATCAAGTATAGGGTAAGAATAATGTTTATTCTTTGCACAAAGTTATGGTAGAGATAGAGAGAAGTCCATTTTTCAATCCTAAATAAAAACCCTCTTCTTCAGATAAAATCACTCTCCTTACTGTTAATTTCTTATATTTTTGTTTCTGATTAGCACAATTACATATTGTGTGGTGATTGGCATCTTTTAAATTAGGTCCAAGATATATGTAATAACACTAGATAAACAACATGTAGAAAGCTGTAACCTTAACTATAATGCTCTTGCTGTATTCAGCTCATTAATCTTGAAATTGTCATAATGCTTTGAATGAATACTTAATACTTATTGCTCTTGAATGATGAAGTTCATAGAGCTACATTTTGCAAGCTGTAACCTCAGCTGAAATCCCTTAATCTCTCTCAGCTGCTGCAGTCTGTTCTGAATGTCCTTACAGATGAAAAGAAGTCTTTGATAGTTTTCTGTCAAGGTCCAAAGGATGCTGAATCAGGGCAGCATCTAGCCGTTAATGGGCAACTATGGATCACAGCAGTAGTGATACAGTTACTCTTTGTAAGTCCGCTCTGGAAATGTATTTATATAACTTCCTTCCATGTCCTTCTAAGAGTCTTTTGTTTTCAGAGGTAAAGCTAAGCTCATGAACTAAATTTGCTTAATGGAGAGGGAAGCGGACAATTTAACACTGGAATAAATGAAAAAGATATTTTCTCTTGATACCTTGCATTAATTATTTAATTTCATCTTAATTATTTTAAACTAAACACATCTGTTCTCAGGCATTGATCATACCAAAACATTTTGATAATGTTCCAATTAACCTTTACAGCTTTCTAAAATGTAGTTGCTCCTGATGCTTAGGGTGAGCGATGTAGATTAATAAAATAACTGAATAGAAAGGTAAAATAAACATGATGACACTTTAGGATGTTATTCTGTCCTTCATTCTCCTCACTGGCAACTGTGCATGTTCTCTGTATATTTAAGAGGAGAAGGAAATTCCTGTTGACTGTCAGATTTAAACTGTTCTTTGGTCCTTTAGTCCTGCATTCACAGTCGCGTTTGTTTTGAGCCAAGATGTCTTGGAACATTGTGATTGAAATGGCAAGAGGTAGAATTTTCCCTGTCCTTTAAATAAGTCCAACACTTTGCTTTTATGTAGAAGCTGTAGCCATGGCAACCAATGCATGGAAGCACAAAAAGGCTACTTTTAGAATTTTAAGCTGTCACCTCTTTCCAATAATAATTTTCTTGAATGAGTGTTGTGTATCTTAACTCATGCTCTTCATTACTCCTAAGGAAATGTAGAAATTAATAACTTTAAAGACTTTATGGATGTGATTTTCTCTTTAAAAGGTGATTATTCCGAGTTTTAAATTTGTAATAAAAAATCAGTTTAGGAAGAAAGATGGACATACTTATCTCGTTTTACAGGAAAGTGTTCTTGCAACGACTGAGGCAAATAACTTTTTAGATGCAGACGACTTTGTTTAGCCTTTGGGTGGAACAGCACTGCAGAATAAGCATAGATTGGGCAAAAAAAATCATGAGATAACTGCTTATGTACTTTATACAGTGAGGGGGAAAAATTATTTGATCCCTTGCTGATTTTGTATGTTTGCCCACTGACAAAGAAATAATCGGTCTATAATTTTAATGGTAGGTTTATTTTAATAGTGAGAGACAGAACAACAAAAAAATCCAGAAAAATGCATTTCAAAAAAGTTATAAATTGATTTGCATTTTAATGAGTGAAATAAGTATTTGACCCCTTCACAAAACATGACTTAGTGCTTGGTGGCAAAACCCTTGTTGGCAATCACAGAAGTCAGACGTTTCTTGTAGTTGGCCACCAGGTTTGCACACATCTCAGGAGGGATTTTGTCCCACTCTTCTTTGCAGATCCTCTCCAAGCCATTAAGGTTTCAAGGCTGATATTTGGCAGCTTGAACCTTCATTTCCCTCCACAGATATTCTATGGGATTAACATCTGGAGACTGGCTAGGCCACTCCAGGACCTTAATGTGCTTCTTCCTGAGCCACTCCTTTGTTACCTTGGCCGTGTGTTTTAGGTCATTGCCATGCTGGAATACCCATCCATGACCCATTTTCAATGCCCTGGCCGAGGGAAGGAGGTTCTCACCCAAGATTTGACAGTACATAGTCCCGTTTATCGTCCCTTTGATGCAGTGAAGTTATCCTGTCCCCTTAGCAGAAAAACACTCCCAAAGCATAATATTTCCACCTCCATGTTTGATGTTGGGGATGGTGTTCTTGGGGTCATAGCCAGCATTCCTCCTCCTCCAAATACAGCGAGTTGAGTTGATGCCAAAGAGCTCAATTTTGGTCTCATCTGACCTGAATCATACAGATGTTCATTGGCAAACTTAAGACGGTCCTGTACATGTGCTTTCTTGAGCAGGGGGACCTTGCAGGTACTACAGGATTTCAGTCCTTTACGGCGTAGTGTGTTACCAATTTTTTTTTGATGACTATGGTCCCAGCTGCCTTGAGATCACTGACAAGATCTGAGCTGATTCCTCACAGTTCTCACGATCATTGAAAATCCACGAGGTGAGATCTTGCATGGAGCCCCAGACCGAGGGAGATTGACAGTTATTTTGTGTTTCTTCCATTTGCGAATAATTGCACCAATTGTTGTCACCTTCTTACCAAGCTGCTTGGTGATAGTCTTTAACCCATTCCAGCCTTGTGTAGGTCTACAATCTTGTCACTGACACCCTTGGACAACTCTTTGGTCTTGGCCATGGTGGAGAGTTTGGAATCTGACTGATTGATTGCTTCTGTGGACAGGTGTCTTTTATACAGGTAACAAGCTTAGATTAGGAGCATTCCCTTTAAGAGAGTGCTCGTAATCTCAGCTCGTTACCTGTATAAAAGACACCTTGGAGCCAGAAATCTTGCTGATCGATAGGGGATCAGATACTTATTTCACTCATTAAAATGCAAATCAATTTATAACTTTTTTTGAAATCCATTAAAATTATAGACTGATCATTTCTTTGTCAGTGGGCAAATGTACAAAATTAGAAGGGGATCAAATACCTTTTTCCCTCACTGTACATTTCCCGTTTTGTCACATTAAAATTTGCATCTGTCTTGCATGCTCTGGTGTAGAATATCATTTACATAGTACATAGCATTTTATATCTCTTCTTTAGTATTCATTGTGTGATATTCATTATTAATATTTGTATTAATATATTCCAGCATGCCTTGCTCTTGTCTTTTGTGGTAAAGGCCTTATGCAGAATTAGAAAAGATATTGAACCAATATTAATTGATTAGGATTCTTTATCAATTGCTGTTGGAAAAGACTCCTGAAAATATCCTGGTCAGCCAAGAAAATAAACTAATGGATCATCAAAAGGATCATCCGGAATTCTCACTCAAGGCACAAATAACCAAACTCAAATTATCTTACTTCAGGCACATTATGTGAAGATTTAGCATTGAATGTGAAAGAAAAGAAAATAACAACTAGGAGCAAGATAGATGAGCTCATCTACAGAGATGATGAATGTGTTGTTGGAAGACGTGAAAGACCAGGTCAGGGACAGATTGCCATGGAGAAACTATAGGTGGTTTCTGAGTTGACACTGATTTGGTGTCAAAATCCACTTTGAAACTCTTTGTGGAAGGAAATAAAAAAGTATTAGGAGGATATACATATAGATTTTTAATCTCCAACTGTAGCAGCCCCAATAGCATGATCCCACCATTTCTTTGTGGTTGAAATCTTGGCATTGTAAGATAATATAGGGCAGGCATGTCAAACTCGCGACGTCATATGACATCACACAACGTATCGCGACTTTTTTCCCATTGCCGGCAATGCAGTGGGCGCGGTTTCAGTATGATGCATCCGGCCCCTGGGCCAGCTGTTTGACATACCTGATATAGGGTAAACAAGTCGCAAATATAGGAATTTAATTTATTGGAATCTGGCTCAGACATAAAATAACCATGTCTCCTAGATGCTAGAATCAAAGTACTTGTGTATTATTGCAAGCAATGAAATGGGAATACAGGTGGCTTGAGCAACTGTGGTACAACTGAATAGATGCAGTGAATCCTATTGAAACTAGTATGGACACCATTATAAAATCCATGGCAATAAAAGAAAAGAAAGGACATGGATTTTCTACTTAATTGCTTCTGTTAAAACTGCCCAAAGGAATTCTTCAGAGCTGAGCCAGGCTCCAGATTTCAAATAGTAAAGTCAGCCTTCTTACTCCAACTAGGCTTGTGAGATTTTGCAAATACAATTGCTTGAAAGCAAATATAACTCTTAGTTCTGTTCATGCAACTACCTGCCTGTTAGCGCCATTTCTAAGTTAACTTATAAGGCTGTCTAAACATTCTGCCCTGCCAGTGATTATTTAGATCATTAATATTTTTCTTTTCTTAATCAAATGCCTTGCTAACTTGGATTTGGATTCAGTTTTTTCATGAAGGCAGACTTGGCTTGTCTAATTGATCAACTAGATAAGAAAGAGACAGGGAAAGTGAAATACTGGTGATAGTCCTGGTTTTCTTGGTTAACCTATGCAAAGTACATTGTTTCAGTACTTAAGAGACCTGTTCTTTCCTGTCTCTGGGCTCAAGCTGAAAGTGATACTAAGAGATATATGCTTGTCCCATCACAAACAGTCCTTAAGGATTAATGGTGTCATGCAATGTTTTATCTTCAGTGTTATCTGAAATCTATATGAAGTTGCTATCAAGACTTACAGTTGCCTTGGGAGATAGTTGTCATTAACAGGCTGATGATGCTCAGTACTAATACTTTATTGCTTACTAATACTTTAGTACTCTTGAATGCATTTGGGTCAATATAAAAGGGGGGGAAAATGACATTGCCATAGGTGTATACTATAGGCCACCCAACCAAACAGAGGAAATAGATGAACTTTTTGCTAGTCAGCTAACTAAGGTATGTAGGAAGCACATCACAATAGTAATGGGGGACTTTAACTATCCTGACATCAACTGGGAGACAACCTCTGCACCAAGTGGAAGATCAAACAGATTCCTGACAAACCTAGCAGACAACTTTGTCTCCCAAAAAGTAGAGAAGGGAACTAGGGTATTAGCCATTTTGGATCTAATTCTCACTAACAGAGATGAAATGATAGAAGGTGTTGAAGCCAGAGGAACCTTGGGAGGAAGTGATCATGCAATATTGGAATTCAACATTATGGAAGCACAAGCAATAGAACACAGTCAAACTAGAGTCTTGGACTTCAAGAGAGCTAATTTCAATACATTTAGAGAGGGTTTGGGAAGGATTCCATGGATGAGAATCCTCCAGGGGAAAACAACTCAAGATACTTGGGAAATTTTGAAAAGTGAGATAATAAAAGGCCAGTCTAGCACAATACCAACAACGAGGAAAAATAACAGCTCTCAAAAGAAACCAGCATGGCTGCACAAAGAACTCTCTGATAAATTGAAAGATAAAAAGGACAAATATAGAAAGTGGAAAGAGGGACACATAACTAAGTCAGAATATCAGCAAATAGCCCGAGCCTGCAAAGATGAAGTGAGGAAAGCTAAGGCTCAAAATGAACTAAGGCTTGTGACCAAAGTCAAAAATAACAAAAAAAAGCTTCTTTCAACATGTAAAAAACAAGAAAAAAGTGAAGGAAACGATTGGTCCATTAGTGGTGAAAGTGGCAAGAAGGTGACAAGCAACAGGGAGAAAGCAGAACTATTTAACTCGTTTTTCGCATCTGGTTTTACACAAAGGGAAAAAGCAGACCAACCTATCAAAAATAGTGCCATAAAAAACAGAATAGAAACACAAGTTAAGATAGGCAAGAAAATGGTAAGTGAGCATCTGTCCAGCCTAGACGAGTTCAAATCACCAGGACCAGATGGATTACATACCAAGGTTCTCAAGGAACTGGCAGATGTGATCTCAGAACCACTGAACTATATTTTTCAAAGATCCTTGAGCACTAGGGAACTACCAGAGGACTGGAAAACAGCTGATGTAGTTCCCATCTTCAAAAAAGGGGAAAAAATGGATCCGGGAAATTACAGACCTATCAGCCTGACCTCAATACCTGGGAAGATTCTGGAAAAGATAATCAAACAACGAATCAGCGAATACCTACAGGCAAACCAAGTCATTACTAAAAGCCAACACGGATTTGTCAAAAACAGATCATGCCAGACAAACCTTATTGCACTCTTTGACCAAGTGACAAAATTAGTGGATCAGAGGAATGCTGTGGATATAATTTATTTGGACTTCAGTAAGGCATTTGACAAATTAGATCACAACCTACTACTTGAGAAGATAGAAAAATGCGGGTTAGACAGCATCACCACCAGATGGATCCGTAGCTGGCTGACCGGCCGTACTCAGCAAGTGGACCTCAATGGAACCACATCTACATGGAGGGAAGTGTGTAGTGGGGTGCCCCAGGGCTCTGTTCTGGGCCCAGTGCTCTTCAACATCTTCATCAATGATTTGGACGAGGGAATAGATGGGGAACTCATCAAATTTGCAGATGACAGCAAGCTGGCAGGAATGGCCAACACTCCAGAAGATAGGCTTAGGATACAGGAGGATCTAGACAGACTTGAACACTGGGCGCTATCTAACAAAATGAAATTCAATGGTGAAAAAAGTAAGGTTCTACATTTAGGCAAGAAAAACCAAATGTATAGGTATAGTATAGGGGGTACCTTGCTCAATAGTAGTAACTGTGAGAGGGATCTCAGAGTCCTAGTGGACAATCATTTAAATATGAGCCAGCAGTGTGCTGCAGCTGCCAAAAAAGCCAACACAATGCTAGGCTGCATTAACAGAGGGATAGAATCAAGATCACGCGAAGTATTAATACCACTCTACAATGCCTTGGTAAGGCCACACTTGGAATACTGCATCCAGTTTTGGTCACCACAATGTAAAAAAGATGCTGAGACTCTAGAAAGAGTACAGAGAAGAGCAACAAAGATGATTAGGGGACTGGAGGTTAAAACATACAAGGAAAGGTTGATGGAATTGGGTATGTCTAGTTTAATGAAGAGAAGAACAAGGGGGGACATGATAGCAGTGTTCCAATATCTCAGGGGCTGCCACAGAGAAGAGGGAGTCAAGCTATTTTCCAAAGCGCCTGAAGGCAGGACAAGAAGCAACGGATGGAAACTAATCAAGGAGAGAAGCAACTAGAACTAAGGAGAAACTTCCTGACAGTTAGAACAATTAACCAGTGGAACAACCTGCCTCCAGAAGTGGTGAATGCTCCAACACTGGAAGTTTTAAAGAAGAAACTGGACAGCCATTTGTCCGAAATGGTATAGGGTTACCTGCCTGAGCAGGGGGTTGGACTTGATGACCTCCAAGGTCCCTTCCAACTTTATTATTNTACTACTACTACTACTACTACTACTACTACTACTACTACTACTACGACACATCTTTGTTTATATGTCTCCAGATTCCCAGTAGCTGAATTCAGGCAAGATAGAACTCTTACCAGTTCTGGAAATGGATTGGAGAATTCAGAAAAATGCCTGTTCTATAGGGATTATTCTTCCTTTTAAGGAATGAGTTTATAGTCCAGGAATTCCCCACCATCCACCATTAACATTGGTTGAGTAGCATATCAGATAAGAGGTGAGAAGAGTTGTTTATCTGCTTTTGCTGATAAAGCAGGCATATCCATATATTAAGTGGCCAGCTATATACTCATGATTTCTATATATACTCACGATTTCTAGCAGCTCTCCAGATTCTGACTCATTACAGAACTCCAGGTCTTAGTCAGTCACTACCAGTAGCTTCAGATCTATAATGGCCCTTTCTGTTCCCTGCTCTTCCCCATCCCTCTCCCAGTTTCATTGAGTAGCAGCTCTGAATGGGCCGATTTGAACAGGCCATTTTGTTTTATTAGAATAGCAAATCACAAAGTCCAGTTGTATTGCACAGAATACAGTAGTCAAAATAGCACTTTGAACAGCCCTCTGTTCAAAGTACAATACAAAAGAGCATTTTTGTTACTATTTTGTTACATACTGAAAATGAAATTCAGTTTTGTTTCAATAAGAGGACACTCAAAGCTGTTGCACTCAAGCCATTTTTCAGTCTTATTTATTTGAATTTGCACGTCTCTAAAGTCTACAATTTATACTTGCTACTGGTAGATATATGAGCAAATTACATCCACTTTGTAATCCTGTGAATTAATAAACTGGTAGATGTAAAGTTAATACTACTCTCAGTGTTGCTTAGTAGCAATTGTACACATCTGATTTGTAAAACAAAGTATACTTCAAAAAAAGTACATTGCAATGTCTGGTATAGCTCCAAATAACAAGTAGGATAGTGCTTGTGGACTTATTTTTTATAATTTTTATTAGGTCATCAATTAATATTGGTATAATAACAAGTTTAACATATCATATATAGACAAGAAGCAACGGGTGGAAACTAATCAAGGAGAGAAGCAATCTAGAACTAAGGAGAAACTTCCTGACAGTGAGAACAATTAACCAGTGGAACAACCTGCCTCCAGAAGCGGTGAATGCTCCAACACTGGAAGTTTTTAAGAAGAGACTGGACAGCCATTTGTCCGAAATGGTATAGGGTTTCCTGCCTGAGCAGGGNTATTATTATTATTATTATTATTATTATTATTATTATTATTATTATTATTATTATTATTATTATTATTATTATTATTATTATTATTTTAATGTATTTATTTAGCATACGGCAAGGGTTATTTTAAATAGAAAACAAATCCACTGAGGAAAATCAGACTGCAAATGAAAGGCTACATTTTGGGCAAAATTAGCACATCATCAAAACTCAACTTAGGACACTAGAGTACAATGCCTAACTCCTAAATCGTTATCTGGGACCCTGCCATAATGTAATTACCTTGCAAGACATGTACAAATTACAACTTTATAATTTTCATTATAAACTGTATTATTGTATCACTCTATTACATTTTTGTTCAAATTATAAGAGCAATAAAGAAGCATGTTTTATCATTGGCTGCAACATTATCTGCTTTTCTGGGTTTATTATTTGGTCCTATTTTTTTTTCTTTCAGCTATGATATTTGTCAGCAGGAGGAGACAAAATAATTTTCCTTATTTGTCTCCAGTGTAATATCTTCAGTTATACATTGTCATCTACTATATGTATTAAGATGTAAATTATTTTTAATAGAACATTAATGAAACTAGGATATTTGTTACTTAAAGTAACTTTTTCAAGTAAGCCAAAAATTGTTTTAAAGCCTGTTCATACTTTATAATCAAACTCTGTATTGACAGTTAAAAATATGCTGTGCATTTGTGCATTTTGTTTCTATCTTTGCCTTGCAAACATCAATACCCTATTCTCTTTCAGGCTTGCAGTAATCATGTTTTGCTTTTCACATTTGAAATGCACATGTGGTGGTTACAATTAAGCTTAAATAATTAACTGTGAAAATTATGATGTACTAAGCCAGATCATTTGGCCCTTAATATCAGTACGCTGTTCACATGTTCTCAGTTTCAGTTCCGTTGCTATCCCTAGCCAGAATAATCAATGGCAAAAAATAATAGGTATAGATCACGGGTGTCAAACTCACCACATCACGTGATGTGTCGCAACATATCGCGACTTTTTTTGCATTGCCGGAGCTGGGGTGGGTGTGGCCTCCGTATGATGCAACTGGCCCATGGGCCGGCAGTTTGACACCTCTGGTATAGATCATATACTTGGAGGCACCATGTTTTCTAAATGTTTGAGAGAGACGCACAGACAGAAACTTGATAGAATAAAATTAAAATTGTGTTTTAAACTTTTCATATTTAGTAGGATTACCTAGACTGTGGTTGAAAGACAGACAGGCAAGTATGGTATGGAGAGAGATATGAATGATATTTGTTTCATTAGACAAGAAGCTTGACTTTTCTCCTGTCTGGTTAGTCAAAAGTTCTTTCTACTTCTTAGGCAAATATGGTAAATGTAGATGCCTGCTTATTGTCAACAGCTCTTCTATTGGTATGAGGTCATGTCTGAGATAGACACGATTACCTTGTGACTCTGTTCATTATTACTTATGTCTACATTTCAGTTGCAAGGTTTCCATATATGCCTGGCAGCTCTGATGTAAACATCTGACCCAAGAATATACTCTTATCTGCCCTATGACTGCTGGTACTGCACTACAAATCTGGTAGAGAAGACTTTCTCTGTTAATATAGGCATATCAAGGTACATTAAGTACATCAGCACAAAATAATCTTTGATGTTGAATAAATTGATATTCACAACTATGCAAAGCTTACTCAAATACAAAATGAATAATAAATAGTTATTTGTTTAAAAATTTGTTTATTTTAAATCTGACTTTTAATTTGATTCAGATTATTAAGCGTTATTAAAATATTTGGCAAAAAATAAAAATAGCTCAAATTCTATGATGAACATATACATATTATTGCTTGCTATTTTGGAAAAATACGTTAACAGATCTGACAACTGATCTGTTACTCAAAATGCAAAGATAAACTTAAATGAACACAAGTTTATTTGGTTGCTCTGACTCTCTTCATGATCTGATAGACATTATTTTACCAGACTTGTCTGCTGGTACAATAACTGTTTCTCTGAGTTTGAATTAATGCTTGATCATTAGTGATTGTATCTAGTCAGCTTGTCTTCTGTCACATCTTTTTAGATTGCCTTCCATTGTTCCAAATATCAAATTTTTTTCCCAATGACTTACTTTTCTATATATTTTCAAAATATTAAAATTTTCATTCCATTACAGGTGCTTTCAGCAAAAAAAATATTTTACTTCATTTAATATTAAATAATTTGTTTTTTAACTATATTCTACACATTTTCCATCAATCATCTGTTATTCTTCATTCACTATTTCTAGTGAACCATCTTTCCTACCCATATATTGAACTGGAATGACATATTTTTGCCATTGACAATATATATTTTTATTGTCAGTTCGATGCATCTGTACCTGAATATTTTGTATAGATCTGTCATTCTCTTTCTCCCAAATAACAATCTTTTTATTTGATTGCCAGAATCACCAGAGATGTTTTGATCTTAGGAAAATAAAGCCTGATCTTTAGACTTTTCTCCATCTACTTGGATTGGGTTGACATTGCCTGTTAGCATGATTTAGGATTGTTTGGTTTTTTTTTTTCAATCATAAGTAGCCAATCAGCTTTTGTACTCTCTTACATCTTCATTCAGAGAATCTTGTCCTTTTGGCTTCTAGCCACAAAACGTACGAAGCAAATTGAGGATTGTTGCTATCCCAGAACTGTTAATACCAATGTATTATATATTCTGTATATAAACAAAATATAGTGTGTTCCATACCTACTTACAAACTGCAAATAGTGCTTTTAACTGAATCACATTGCAGGATTTTAAACTATTTGACTGGAAGGGTCTGCGACAACTCACCATGGCCAATTTGCTATGGACAACTCACCACAGCCAACTCAATGCAGCTAACTCACCGCAGGACAACTCTCCACGGCCAACTTGCCACGGGACAACTTGCCATGGGACAAGAGTTACACTAATATTGAAGAAAGAGTAGAATAGAATAATTAAAGAAAGGATGCCAAAGGGGGAACAAAATGAAATGTAAATGATAAAAATTAAAATATTTTTAAAATTATTTTAAAAATTAAATTGAAGTTGAATCATCTTGCAGTGAGTTATCCTGTGGTGAGTTGGCCATGTTGAGTTGTCCCACAGTGAGTTGGCCAGGGTGAATTGGTAGTGGCGAATTGGCCACAGCAATGGCGACTTGATCATGGCGAGTTGGCCATGTCAAGTTGTCCTGCGGCGAGTTGGCTATGGCAAATTCTCCCATGCCATGACTGGAATTACATCTCCTTCCTCCTCCCATTTGGAATCTGGATATTTTTTTCTCCTCATACCTGGAATAAAAACTGGGGGTGGTTGAAGCAATAATGTTCTTTCTTCTTCCCCCATTAAAGTCTGAGAGAGAAAGATCCTCCTCAGATGGGCCAGGCAATTCTTTCAACTCGGGACTGCTTTCCCAAGAGTTAGGGATGGATGGCTGCAGGAGGCAACTCTCATAATGCTAGAATTAGGCAGAGAAGGGAGAAGAGTTCAATTAAAGGACTTGCAAACATTTTCTCCCTCTGCGCAGCTATACCACACACATTTGGTATACAGCCCAAGAAATACAAAAAAAGCTACATTGTAAGAATTTGCTGTTTATGAACCATGGATTCTACAATTACTTCATGTTTAAGCTGAAGTCACTCAACTATCAGAGATGTCTTCTGATTCATCATATTTGAAGGAGGAGCAGGAGGGTGATACCTTAAAACTCAGAGATAGTAGATGGTATAATAAAATTAACACTCAGTTCTTTTTAAATATTCTCTGAGATGTGGAAAAGGTTTGTTGCTGTTTATTTATTTAGATGCATAGGCCATCAGGTCCAAAGAGTAGGTGGCATAAAAGTTTGAAACAGCATAAATATGATATAAAATTACACACATGCAAGCAACATATGAAAAATATAATTTAATATCAGCCATTTATCTTCTATAAGGCCAGGATCACAAATATCCCTGTCTATTGAAACACATACACACCCTCTCACTCTCACACTCTTTCTCTCTCTGCTTTTTTGGTTAATCTTTAGAGTTTTAAACCAAATACCTTATATTTGGGTTATGGAATGGATTTGAATAGAAAGAAAAAAAAGAAATTTCCAGGACATCAAGGCCTTTTCAGACCTCCTCATTATCTTCATTCCCTCAGTTTCAGGGATCCAAGGCTATTTTCTGTTTGAAATGAATAGAGAGTAGCTATTGTAGTTACTTTTTCTGCAGGTAGAGGTATTTGACTGATCTTGTCTGGGCCAACAAGCTTTGCAGGCTGAAAATTAGATCTTGGATCTTAGTACTTAGGTTATAAGTGCCAGACTAGGAAATGGGAGGAAAAAAATCCAAAAGATGACAATGATAAATCACTTTTATATTAGAGCTAAGTAAATTGCATGGACATGTCCAAGAAACCAACTCCAAGACTTTGTTTTAAAGATGGCAGTTTTTTTCCTCTTATGTCTGGGATTAGTGAAAACTGTGTGTGGTGGAGCTGTCTGCTAAAAATAACACTTCCTTTGACTGATTCATTCTTTTTCAAAGAAAGCACTGTAACGGTTATTTACATGTTCTGAATAAGCTACGTGTAGCATAATTCAGGCCAGTGGTTTTCAAACTGAGAAACTTTACAATGTGTGGACTTTACTGCCAGAATTCTCCAACCAACATATTGGCTAGGGAATTCTGGGAACTGAAGTTCACATGTCTTAAAATTGCCAAGTTTAAAAAACACTGATCAAAGCAATTAGTGTTTTTAATAAAAAGATAAAGTTACCCCCTTAAAATTAATTTGGACATAAAAAAGTTTTACTGTGTTTCATTTAGCCCATAGTTTGTGCTATAAATTGTCTACATATTTATTGCAATTAATTATTCAGCAAAAAAATGAATATGGCTTTGAATGAAGTTCTGATATTTTTTCAGGAAACAATTCTCTCTCTCTCTCTCTCTCTCTCTCTCTCTCTCTCTCTCTCTCTCTCTCTCTCTCTCTGTGTGTGTGTGTGTGTGTGTGTGTGTGTGTGTGTGTAAAATGTATCCATATCATAGATTGGTGCACCAAGGGCTGAAGAATTAAAAATATAGTAGCACAGATGGAATTCAAGAAGAATCAATTATAATTATGAAATTAGAGTGTGTGGTGCCTTACCAGTGACAACAAACAAAGAACTTTTCTCAAAGTAATTACTAATGAATTGGGGGCAATAGCCTCTTGCATTTGCTAATTAGACCAGACAAAACTCTGTAAAATAACGAAGGAGGCATGTGGATAGTAGAAGACTTCAAGGTATGAATATTATTATTTTGTTCCTTGTCAGCCACCCATCCCTGCTTCAATTCCCCGCCTCTTTGCTGGAAAGAATGAGGAGAATAGACATATATATTCTGTGTACATATTTCTATACACGAAAGTAGTTTGAGTATACATGAGCAAGGAGGTAGTATATGCAGAATCAATTGTAATGTAATATTTTATAGATTTATTATTTTATAGTTATTTTATATCACACACATCTGTCTCCTTGTCCTGATATTCTATTACATGCCATTTCTGGCAGACATTCATAAAGTATGATACTAACTTACTAATTAGGCAAGAGAAAAACTGTAGGGTTGTTTTTTTGCTGGAATTAAAAGTGGAAAAGTGTGGCCCTGAGTAGGATTTTTGTCTTATGTTTATAATTCTTTCGTTTGTCTACTTTTCTTTTAATGGGGATAGTCTTAAGGTGAATGAGCTACTGGCAGTCCTTGAATTAGGACCACAATTGAGTTTGGAATTTGGATTGTAAGTAGTAGTGGTCATTAAGCAAGTGCCCAGGTGATTTTCTCTCTCTTAGCAACTGTGATCCTGGCTCTGCCAGTGTGGTTATTAAGCAGAGTGGAGTCCCTGGGAGGCCTGGCTTGCACTCTGTTTCAGGTCCAGGCCCCACTGCAATCCCTCCCCCCCCCCGAGCTCGCATGTGGCTTGCACCGGGCCTCTCAGGGATTATACCATCCCCTGAGATACTCCCTAGACAATGGCAGTTAATGGTGGTGCCAAGCCTGGGCCTGAAGTAGAGATCCAGGCCTAGCCCTAGTGCCAATGCTGCCACTCAAAAAGGCTGTCTCATGACACTCCCAGAGAAAGCGGTGGTTCCTATGAAGCCTTCATTCTTAAAGCAGCATCCGAGCATGCTTTTCTGTGGTCTCTGAAGTCTCTGAAAATTGCACAAAAGCACACGCTTTTTGAATCTTCGGGCAGGCACTGTCTTTGTTCAGCATTGTCATAATTTTGAATAACCACTGAATGAATGATTGTAAGTTGAGGGCCACCTGTAATCATATACGTGATCTTAAGTAATAAGTGATTTTAAGACTACATGGAAATAGTTTAGTGGAAGACTTTGTTTTTCACATAGCTTCTCATTCTCAATCTCTAATGCTTTATCTTGCTTTTCCAGCTTGATTTTCAATTTTATTGTTATTGGCTTTACAACATGTTGTCTAAATGTGTTCAAATACAGTTTTACGTTGCTAAATAAAGAGCTACTTACATGCTTCTGATCCATTTGAAAAATATTAAGTATGAAAGTTAGTGCTGATGGTCTCTTTAGTATGTTTTCAGCTATGTTTTAATCTTATCTATTGTGTATAATTCCCTAACATTATTTAGTGCTGATTACATATAAGGTTAATTAGTATTCTGAAGTACTTTTTAAAATCAGCAATGGAACTGAACACTATACTAAAAGAATTCAAAATAGTTTCTATTCATGCTTGGAAAACTATTTTCAAACAGATTCAAACATTGGACATGGCAACTGGTAACAAAAAAGGTTGCATTCTTTAAATTTTAAGAAAAAGGAACCATAATGTTTCCATGCTGACGTGAACCACACGATTAACATTTTATATCATTGTCTTAAATCTGTCTGACTTGACTTGTCTTCAATTAGAATCTGTTCCTTATGAAATAATAGTTTTCTCTGGTGTCATCACTAGTGCCAAAGGAAGTCTTTTGTCATGTTTGATCCTGATATAATTCAGGCACCTAGTTATTTTAAAAATAATGTTAACCACATGTATCCTGAAAAATTTGTGTCCTTATTATGTAGTGACTGACTTAGTTTTAAAAGAATAGACAAATTCACTGTCAACAAATTTTAAGTGGAAGCTGCTCTTAAGCCCTTGGACCAGATGCAGCTTATCAATTGCCATCAACAGGATAACTGTTGCTGTTAGGCTCCTGTTTTGAATTTCTCATAGACAAAAACTTAGCAAGAGATGCAACATTAGATAGATGTCTGGTCTGTTCCAGCAAATCAACTCTTATTTTCTTCATACTCTGTTTGCTTGAGATCTTGGTAAACTGGATTACATATGCTTTTGTCATTTTAGAGTAGCAAGAAGTTTACTTTATAAGCTTGGCTCCTGAGAGGCTCAGGAAATCCTTTCTAATGTCTCCATGGTATTAAAAAAATAGTATATTTTAAAAAAATACCATAGAGACATCCGAAAGTGAAGCTGTTAGCAACATGGTATTAGACTACAAGTTATTCTGAATATTTTTCCCAAATTACAAGTTTTGTTATTTTGAATTCCAAAACATACTTCCCAGTGTTCCTGATATCTTATTTATATGGCATCTAAAATATGCCTCAACTTCCTATTTTCTTCTTTATACAGGTTAATTTAAGGTTTCCTCCACTTGCCCTAATATAATTCCCAGACCTTTTATCTTTGCTCATGTAGCTGGCCAAAATAGATTCATGGCTATGGCCATTTGTGTATAAAATTAGAATATAATATTAATATGTTCTTTTCACTGGATTTTGATTTTAATTCTTTCTATATGAAAGAATAATATTATAAAAAATTGAAATAACTACTAAATTCATGGAGCTTTTCAAATTCAGGTCTGTGAAAAGATTTAATTTCTGTTACTGAAGCTTTGCTAAGCTAAGCAGGTTCTATTTTTTCTTTATTTTTGTCCTTGTATTTTGCTCCCTTAATGTGGATTATATTCTAATTCATTATTAATTACAGGTGGTCCTCAAGTTACGAATGTAATGGAGTCTGTCCATTCCATTCGTAACTCGAGGATTCATAGGAGTAAATGGCATACCTTGAATGCCATCACTCCCTGCTTTCGCCACGCATTCGCTAATCAAATGCATGGGTCATTAAGTGCACACAAGGTATCTCAGGGTGGGGAAGGCCATGGGGGGGCCTAGTGATGGAATAGGCCCCCAGGTCCTCCCCAACCCACTAAGATACCACATGCTTCTGCCTCCCTTTCTGCCATGCCAGACGCACTTACCTTGCAAACATCTGTCTCCTCTGTGCTGCTGTTTCTTTGCCTTTGAGGGAGAGGAGAGTCAGTTAGGAAATGCTTTTCATGCTGAAAATGGAAGTTTCTGGCATCCATGATCTCGCATGAGTTTCAGGCACCCATTCTCTGCAAGAGATCATGGACCTCAGAAACTTCCATTCTCTGCAAAAAGTGTTTGCAGGGCCTGTCTCCTGCTCCTTTCCCCAAAACTCCTTTCGGCCACTGCTGTGGTAGGGATGCTTTCTGCCCACTAAAATCTGCTGCACCCAGGTCTTTTTTGAGGGCAATCCCACTGTTGCGCCTCCACTTTCTTCAGCTCGGAAAGAGCCGGGGCACCCATGCTGCTGGCTGCCAGGGTGGGGCCACCTGAGAGACCATAGTCCCTCCTCCCCAGCCAGCCAGCCCCCACCACCCGGCCTACACCTTGCCTGGCCAGCTGGCCGGCATAAAGCCTTACCGCTCTCCTCCTAATCCTCCTCCTTATCCTCCCTGCTCAAGTGGCGTCAGGCTCCACAGGACAACAGGGTCTCATTCCTCCCCTGGCAGGCTGGACAGGCTGGACTTGGGTGTCAGGGACTGGACCCGCAGTGTCTCCTTGCTCAGTTGAAGGCTTTGTTCCTGCCCTCAAGCAGTAAGGCTGGTGCACGTGAGCGAGTAGTGTACCTGGGCCATGGACAGCATTGGTTCCTGCACCCAGCCGATTCCACGGTGACCCTCTCAGCTCTGGCTATGAGGTGGGTTGACGAAGGAGCTCTGTCCACAACAGATATTAGTGGGCAGGGAGCATTCCTGCCACAGCAGTGGTGGAAAGGAGTTTGGGGGGGAGGAGCTGGAGGCAGGCACCACAAACACTTTTCGCACAGAGAATGAAAGTTTCTGGGATTCATGATTTCGCGCAACTTCAAACATCCATCCTCTTGCAGAGAATTGATGCCTGAACTCACGCAAGATCACAGACGCCAGAAACTTCCATTTTCAGTGCAAAAAGCATTTCTAAGCCAACTCTCCTCTTCCTCAAAGGCAAAGAAACAGTGACAGAGAGGAGACAGTATTAAGTTATAGCTTATTTGTATTTCTTAAAATCTAAAACATGGAGTGACCACAAGATGTCAGTGCAACAGATCCTATCTTAAGCTGATTGTCTTTTTTTCTGATTCTATTTTGAACAGAACATATTCTGTAATCTACAATTGTGCAGTAACTATATATTAAAGATTTAGATATATTGATTTGTGACAAGTATCTTAAACTTTATTAGAAGGTAGTATAAAATATAGTCACTTAAATTAAATAATTATTAATTCAAAAAGTATTGGTATTTCTTTGTTTCAGACATTTGACTTTGGTTGGAGAAGATGTTTTAAAGAATTCTTTTAATCTGTTGATTTTTTATGAATAATAAAGAACGTATTTTGGAGGGAATATTTCATTTGCTGCAAAGTAATACACTATATTTTATCATCTTCCTTTTGGTGCTAGCCAATAGTTTTATAAATATAGCCATCTACAATGCTCTGTATGCCATTTAACATTTAAAATGTTCAGCTACATGTGTAGAAGACCTAAGTCTTATCCTAAAATAAAAGTGTTGAGCTTGTATTTAAATCAGATATCACCTTTCCTTGATTTCAACTTTCACCACACTCAAACCAATTTTAAAAAATCAAGTAGGACATAAACAGTTACAAGAAATATAAAGACCTACTTCAGAGTTTAAAATGTTAGTTATGAAACAATTTTTAATTATGGAGATCATATATTATAAAGAGCTTTTGCAACATTAGGATTAAAAAAACTATTGTACTAAATGTGTGGAATAAAAAAATTAAGCAAAAATATATTCAGACTAATGAAATATATGTAATCACTTTCTAAATAAGGGGATAAAAATATCACCTATTTGCTGGGTAGCTAATATACAGTTACTTTGTTTTAAAGGACAGTGTGAGGTTTTATTCCCATTACAATTCTTTGTAAAATATTATTTTTTTCTACCTATTTATTTAACATATATATCATACCTCTTTTTCTATAAAAAAGCAAAGTAACAAAGTAAAATAGTATCTGTCATTTTTAAAGAGTTTTGCTTGATTTAGGTAGTGAAATACTTTCTGTAACTAAATTAAGATCCTGTTTTATGGATTGCTAGCAGTCCTGCTTTGCAATATACTACGGCATAACATTGCTTACTGTAAAGCTAATAAGGTAAATATATATTTGAGAATGTATCACATATATTGCAATAGGCTCATTCTTGTTGTTTTTCCAAAGGATGAAGAAGAAGAAATAAAGCTGGAGATCAACATGCTGAAAAAATATTCCCATCATAGAAATATTGCAACATACTATGGTGCTTTTATTAAAAAAAGTCCTCCAGGACATGATGACCAACTGTGGGTAAGGACATCTTTCATGAATATGTACATAACTCTTTCTCTTATATTTTGAGAGCATCAGGTTAAATAAACAGGATTAGAATGCAACAAAGTCTTATCAGTTTGCCTACCGACCAAATCGCTCTACGGAGGATGCTATTTCTTCCGTTCTCCATCTGAGCATGAAGCACTTAGAGCAGAACTGCTGACCTGCGGAAACTGTGCCCACCCCCATTGCTGGCAATGGCAAAACTATCCCGATATGTTGTGTGACGTCACGAGTTTGACATGTCTGACTTAGAGGAAAGAAATACTCATGTGTGTTTGTTGTTTGTCAACTTCAGTTGAGCATTTAACACAATCATTCCCCAGCATCTAGTAGACAAACTGGGCCTTTTAGGTTTAAACACTCCTTTGTGCAACTGGATTCTTGATTTTCTTACCAGCAGGCCCCAATATGTACGAGTTGGAACAAATACCTCTAATATCATTTTCTTGAGCACAGGTTCTCCTCAGGGCTGCGTCCTAAGTCCGCTGCTATTCACCCTGTTGACCCATGACTGTTGCGCTAGGTTTGCCACCAACCATATTGTGAAGTTTGCAGATGATACAACAGTAGTGGGCCTTATTCATGATAACAATGTGGATGCTTACCGCAAGGAGATTGAGGGGTTGGTGAACTGGTGTAAGGAAAGCAGCCTAGTTTTAAATACCGGAAAAACCAAAGAGATCATTGTCAATTTCAGAAAAGGCAGGCACAGCCACACTTCTCTGTGCATTAATGATTCACCTGTGGAGATGGTTACCAGCATCAAATTCCTGGGTATGCAGCTAACGAGTAGGCTGGCTTGGTCGCTCAACAGCGAGACATTGGTGAAGCAGGCACAGCAGCGCCTGCATTTTCTGCATCGCATGAGAAAAGCACATCTTCCTTCTCCTATCCTTACCACTTTCTACAGGGGGACGATCGAGAGCATTCTGTCATACAGCATCACAGTCTGGTTTGGAAGCATCACTGTTTCAGACAGGAAGGCGGTGCAGAGAGTGGTGAGGATGGCCGAAAATATCATTGGCAGTTCCATCCCTCCCATCCAGGACATAGCAGAGAAGTGTTGCTTGAGCAGGGTCCATAAGATTATCTGGGACACTACACATCCTCTTCACGACCTGTTTTACTTGTTACCTTTTGGGAGGAGGTTTCGTGGTATCCAAAGCAAAACATCCAGATTCAGCCATAGTTTCCTTCCATATAGCATTAACCTTGTGAACTCTCAAACTTCCTCCTTCCGTTATATATTTAAGATGGACAGTATTTAATATTTATTTGTTATATATATGTAGGGGTGCGGGTCTGTACATATGTTGTATATAGTATGTTTAGGTGTGTGTCATGTATGTATTTCACTGAGAGCGGGCAACTAAATTTCATTTTTGATGTGTGCCGTTGTGCCCACAGTAAAAAAATGACAATAAAGGTTATCTTATCTTATCTTAATATTCTAACCAAGTTAAAAAATAAATTGTACATTTGTATGGCACATTCTTATACATTTTTTGTGACATGATTTATTAATAGCAAATATTTATTTATACCTGTGTTCTCTAGCAGACCAGCAATATGACAGGAATTGTTATCTTTCTATTCTTAATAGAAACACTCTGTTAAGTTAGGGTTAATTCTTTCGGCACAAAGGTTTTAATGAAATTAGTATTATTACAAAACAAAGAACAAAATGCTTTCCAGAGCCAGGTTGTTACATCTTTTTAGACAATCCAATTCTTTACTTAAAATAAGGAGCTATTTATTTACTTCTATTTACTTTGTGCAACAAAAGTAATCATTGCTCAGTGTTGGACATTTTTTTAAAACTTAAAAAAAAGGATTTCTCAGCTGCTTTCTGAGAAACAGCGCTCCATGATATCATGCTGGCCACATGACTGCAGAAATGACTTTGAATAGTGCTGGCTCTATAGGTTTAAATGGAGACGAGCACTGCCCCCTATAGTGAACAATGTCTAGCAGAGAATTTCCAAAGGCAAGATTTTCAATTTTATTGTCTTTTGTAATAGTATATTATTTGTTCATAACAATGTGAAATCTCAGCTGACAGTTCTTTTGTGGGTGTTGGCCTTAATATGCATTGAGTTCTTCCCCCAAACCTAAGAACGTATCATGTGTTGGCATAATATATGTGTGGATCCAAACAGCATGGCCTTTTGTAATTGACAGATAGAAATAATGTGAATGCATATATTTTCTAAGTGGAATCAAAGATTTTTTGGTGTAGCGCTTAATGTGCTGATAGCCACTAAGACCACTACAACTTGTTTATATCATAGTTTTTGACTATTTTTTCAACTATATGTTGCACCAATTTTTAATAACTAGAACAGATGCAGTACCAAATGTGGTGTAAATTGTTTCAATCAAAGGTCTTCATATATAAGCATCTTAGTTTTTAGTAGTATCATACTTTATGATTATCTGTATCATACAGTATACAAGCAAGGTTTGCACATAATGATAAATGAGCAATCATGACACATTATTAACCTTGAAAAGTGTACCTCAGTAGTATTGTTTGGTACCAGTATAACTAGGGACAGTTACCAGAAAAGGATAGGAAAAATTAGTTAATATTGGGTTAGCACTAAAGAAGATGATATTATGGAAGGTTCTTATGACTGGTTTGTCAAGGTAATTATAATTTAGTAGCTGTCCAGCAGAGATGATATACAGACAGTAAGTCAGCAAAACATTTTGAGGTTAGTATCCCTTTAAGACAGGGATGTCAAACTGCCGGCCCGTGGGCCAAATGCGTCATGCTGAAACCGCGCCCACTCCATTGTCAACAATGGGGAAAAAATCACGATACATCGCGACATACCACATGACATTGCGAGTTTGACACCCCTACTTTAAGAGACTCTCTGAGGGAAATGACAGTTGGAATCTTTAGCTCTCTTAAACCGTTTGTACATAACTGACTGCCTTGTATTCTGTATGCTCCCTGAATGTTGTTGTTTCATGTTGTATATTAAACCACAGTTCTTTTGATAAACCACTGTCAGATGTTTGTGATCCTGTGTTGCCACAAGAAGAAAACAAGAAAAAAGCTGCGATAATTTATATTTTTAAACAAACAGATTATGGGCCCAGAATAAAGAAAAAGCCCAGAATTGAAGAAAAGCCCAGAGTGAAGGAAAGCCAAGAGAAAACAAGTGAGAACCTGATCAGAGTCAGAGGAACTGGGCATTGTGGTTTGTAGTTATACAAGGTATCAGTCAACAAAAGGCCTCTGTCAGTGTTATGGGAGGAGACTTTGTGGTATCCCAGCTGAATGAAATAAACTATCTCTCCTGGAGTTTAAAAATGGAAATGTATCTACGAAGAGAGGAGTTGTGAATCATAGTTACTAATCCTCCAACAGAATTGGATGAAGGGGACCAAAGAAAAAGTGAGAAAGTGTTAGCTAACATTATCCTAAGTTTGGAGGATAACCAACTGATACATGTAAGAGGTCTTCAATTTTCAAAAGAATGCTGGGAGGCTTTGCGCAGTGTGTATGTAAGAGAGACTGCAGGCAGCAAAGTAATGTTGACGAGACTGTATAAAGCACAACTTAAATAGGGAGAGAACATGTCAAAGCATTTGCAGGGCATGAGAAAAATATTCCTAGAATTGGAGGAAAGAGGAATGACCTTTAATGAGACACACAAAGTATACGTGATGCTCAGTTCATTGGACAATTCATGGGACATTCTAGTAACAAGTTTAGAATCCATGAATGAACAGGATTTAACCATGAGATATTTAAGTGGCCGGTTACTGGAGGAAGAACAGAAACGGTTGGATAGGCACCAAGAAAAGGGAGGAGAAAATGCTCAAACCAGACCTATGACAGCAACATCAGAGAAAGAAAAAAAAGGAGCTGAGACCGTTTGCATTGTAAAACATTGCTACACGTGTGGTTCTACAGAACATCTCCAAAGACGCTGTCCAGAGAGGAAAAACAGAAGTACAGCAAGACAAGGATATAGAACTATGCAACCAACCAAAGATGGGAGGTTATTTACCCTGGCAGCAACCGAAGAAAAACACGCTCAACAAGTGGCTACTAGACAGTGGGGCAAGCCAGCATGTTGCAGCAAACCCACATGCATTTATTGATTTAAGGCTAACTAACCCGGATTTTGTCAGCCTGGCTAATGGTCAACAGTCAGCAGTTAAAGGGGAAGGAAATGTCTATGTACCTGAACTGGGGGTAACATTGAAAAAAGTGTTATATGTGCCAGACATAGACCATAATTTACTAAGTGTTGCATGTCTAGATAACGAGGGATATGAAGTAATGTTTGCTAATGGGCAATATACTATCAAGAAAGATGGGAGGATTTGTGCACTGGGCATTGGACAGAATGGTTTATACATATTAAAACAGAAAGATGTTTGTGCATGTAATCTGACAAACATACCCACACATAACTGTGTGCATCTAATGCATAGGAGATTAGGTCATGCCAGCTTTAGAGTCCTACAGAAAATGCCAGAAATAGCAGAAGGACTGAAAGTGAAAAACTGTGATATGTACCTAGATTGTGCCATTTGTAAGGAGTCAAAATCTAGGGTTTATCTTGCAAGCAAGAAAAGCTTAAGAAAGACAAACAAAGTTTTACAGTTAGTACACGCTGACTTAATAGATCCTATGGCACCATCTATTGGAGGAGCAAGGTATGCTCTTGTAATCCAGATATGGATTTTGTTATTTACTCAAACACAAAACACAGGTATTGCAACAATTTAAACAATGGGTGACATTTGTGGAACGCAGATATGGCAATAAAGTATGCCAACTGCAGACAGACAGGGGAGCAGAATTTATGTCCGACCATTTTCAAAGTTGGCTTAGGAGTCTAGGTATTAGACACAGATGAACAAACCCATATACACCAGTTGAAAACGGAGTAGCTGAAAGGAGGAATGGTGTATTACAGACAATGAAGGATTCACTACTTCCAGTTGCAGGAATGAGTGGAGAGTACTGGGGAGAAGCTATAAAAAGTCTAACCATTTAATAAATAGATTATGGAGTTCTGCTGTGAACGAAACACCATATGTTTTGTTATACGGTAAGAAACCCTTATTGGCTCACTTAAGAGCTTTTGGTAGTTATGCCTGGGTCCATATTCCTAAGAGCACTAGAAGGAAGGAATAGAAAAAGACCAGAAAACTGAGGTTTATAGGATATGAGCCAGGATCCAAGGGATATAGGTTTACTGATGAAACTCAGAAAGTTGTGATTTCACGTTCTGCCACCTTTGCAGAGAATAGTAATTGGGATAGGGCACATGCCAACACAGAGGTGTTTATTCCATCACATAGTAATAGATCTCAGGGAGGAGAAGCTACAGAAGACCCATCATCAGAGAAAATGGGTATCAGGTCAAAAACTGTAAACATAAAGGAGGAGAGACGTGACATGAAAAGTGAACACACAGAAGTACAGGAACAGGTGTTACCAAGGAGGTCAGAATAAATTAATAAAGGAGTACCTCCTGATAGATACAAGGCAAGTGAGGTTAGAGTATGTAGTGTGCATTATGAATCTCGCAATTACTAAGAAATTATTCCTTACCAAAAACAGAACGAGAAAAATGGAAGGAAACCATGGACAGGGAAATGGAATCTATGGATCAGCATCAAGTGTTCTCGCCCATGAGATTACCAGAAGGAGAAAAGGCCGTGGGATGTAAGTGGGTATATAAAAAGAAGGTGTTACAAAATAATGAACTGCAATACAAGGCAAGACTAGTAGCACAGGGATTCACACAAAGAAAAAAATGTTCATTATGATAAGGTGTTTGCACGAACAGTTAAGAGTGAAAGATCAAGGCTAGCATTAGCTTTAGCTGCTGCACATGATTATGTCATATACCATTATGATATCTCCACTGCATATTTAAATGCTGAATTGGAAGAGCAGATATATATGACACAAGCTCCAGGCTATGAAACAAAAGCAACCTGGATATGTATACAAATTGAAGAAAGTCATCTATGGGTTAAAACAGTCAACAAGGAACTGGAATCAGTGCCTAGACCAGGGGTTCTCAACCTTGGCAACTTTAAGACTTGTGGACTTCAACTCCCAAAGCTGGCTGAGGAATTCTGGGAGTTGAAGTCCACAAGTCTTAAAGTTGCCAAGGTTGAGAACCCCTGGCCTAGACGCTGCTCTAAAGAGATTAGGATTTAGAAGCAGCAGAGCAGATCCCTGCGATATATGAGGGTGCAGAATGCTTGCTGTTGGTATATGTAGATAACATATGTTCAGTTACAAAACATCATTCACAGGCCCACTCTTTTGCCAGACAACTGGAAAAGACGTTTAAATTAAAAAGCCTAGGAGAGATAAAGTACTACCTGGGTGTAGAGATATAAAAACTAAAAAAATGTAGGATTTATAATAAGCCAAACAAAAAAAGATAAAACAGCTATTAGAGAAGCATGACATGCTTGATTGTAACAGTGTATCTACTCCTATGGTTTTAGGCTTCCAGAATAATGTGTAGATGAAAAATGACACAGAATATGATAAAAGAGATATATCAATCAGTGATCAGTAGTTTATTATATTTATCCCAGTGGACACAGCCTGATATAACCAATGCATTTTGAGTAGACACACGTCAGCACCAAAACAACATTGGATGGGGATAAAAAGAGTATTAAGATATTTAAAGGGAACAATGGACCTAGGGTTATGGATAAGAGAGACCATCCAGTAACCTATCAATACAATGCTATGTAGACAGTGACTGGGCAAACTATATGAATGATAGAAAATCAAATACAGGTTTTGTAATATTATTTGCCAGAAATGTAATTGGATGGAAATCTAGAAAACAATCCTCTGTGGCACTTTCAACTGCAGAGGCTGAATTTATAGCATTGGCAGAGGCATGTTCAGAGTTAACTTGGTATGTACAACTACTAAAGGATGTAAATGTTTACATAAAAGGGGCTATACCAGTTTGGGAAGATAATGTTGCATGTATAACAATGGCAACAGGAGAATGCATCGGAAGCCGGAGTAAACACATAGATATCAAATATTGCAATGTAAGTGAGGCAGTAAAGAATAAACTAATAGAGTTAAAGCATTGCTCCTCTGAAAATAATTTGCTGGATATATTAACAAAGCCTTTTAGTTCAGACAAGTATCAAAATTGGGTAAAGGCGTTTGGACTAGCAGCCATTCAGCTCTAAATGGGAGGAGTGTCAAGGTAATTATAATTTAGTAGCTGAGCAACAGAGATGATATACAGAGAGTGAGTCAGCAAAGTATTTTGGGGTTAGTATCCCTTTAAGAGACTGAGAGACAGTTGGAATCTTTAGCTCTCTTGAACTGTTTATACATAACTGACTACCTTGTATTCTGTATGCTCCCTGAATGTTGTTGTTTCATGTTGTATATTAAACCACAGTTCTTTTGATAAACCACTGTCAGATGTTTGTGATCCTGTGTTGTCACAAGAAGAAAACAAGAAAAAGGCTACGATAATTTATATTTTTAAACAAACATGGTTAATTCAGGTTATGCTAGCTAGTTTTCACATTGGGAGGAGCCAAGGCAGAGTAGTTAGGCAGCCAGTTTTTACTTAAGAATTTTTTTATAATATAACCTATAGCCCTGAAGTGCACAACTTAATCTCTGAATGCTATTAGGCTGATATGAAATAAACTTAAAATTGTCACTGAGGTTTAGATTATAATACATATGGTATATTTTTATGGGAACTTATTTTATTTCAGTCAATTCATCCAAATGGATATGTGATATATGGACTGAAGATACTTTGAGCAATTGTTTTGTTCGCAATAGTGGCAAATATCTGTAGCTTGGGTGTAGGATGAGGGTGAAGGTTCATTCTCCAAGCTTGTGGGTTGGTTTCTGAATGTTTTGTTACCAGGCTAGGTAACCTCTTCAGCAGAGTTTAGGGGATGTCAGTGTTCTTCTGTTTATAAGGGCTTCAGATGTGGGTGTATCAAGTGAGGGTCTGTGATGAGTCTTATGATGGGTCAGGTTTAAGTCATCAGTGAGTCTTGTGATGGGGAGGTTATATCAGGTCATGGTCATTGGGAGGTGCACTACTGGTGGGGACTTGCATGGGTTGGTTGAGGGTTGGTACTATCTTTGGTTGGCTGTGAGGTTGATTTGGATTCTGAGGGGTTCGTATGTTCGATATGTCTGTTGATGGAATTGCTTCTGGAATGCCAGGCATCGATGAACTCATGAGCATGGTGGGTAGTAGCATGGCCAATGATTTTTGTGTTGTTCCAATTGAACTGGTGCTGTTTGGTGTCAGTGTGGGTAGACCTTAAGGATTTGGGATCGTGGTGTTTGATTACCAGCCGATGTTTGTGAATCCTGGTTTTTAATTGACGTGATGTTTGTCCTACATAGAATTGGTTACACATAATGATAAATAAATTGCAGGAGATGTACATAATGATAAATTGTTTTGTATTCTGTTTTGTAGCTTGTTATGGAGTTTTGTGGTGCCGGCTCTATTACGGATCTTGTGAAGAATACAAAAGGAAATACTTTGAAAGAGGACTGGATAGCATATATCTCCAGAGAAATTCTCAGGGTAAGAAACATGAAAAATATACTTCTATTTAAATGGTTAAGTTTTAAATTCTGCTTTAACTTTCATCTTATTCTAAATTACTATCTACCCAAAAAAGTAAGCAAGATATATATACTGCACTTCTTATGAAGGAAATACCTTGAAGTTATCGGAACCATTTCTGTTATCAGTTATTATTGACAATAAAAAGGGTTTTTTCTATAACAGAGATTGCAACTATATGAGACTTTATACACATAAATGCACACACACACATAGAATAGAACTTTGCATTCCTGACCAAATAGTATCTTTAATCTGCAAATAACTAGGTAAGGTTATATTCTCCCTTATACAGTGAGAGAAAAAAATATTTGATCCCCTGCTGATTTTGTATGTTTGCCCACTGACAAAAGAA
Source organism: Protobothrops mucrosquamatus (assembly GCF_001527695.2). Lineage (NCBI taxonomy): Eukaryota > Metazoa > Chordata > Lepidosauria > Squamata > Viperidae > Protobothrops > Protobothrops mucrosquamatus. The sequence continues at coordinate 95,313 of NW_015386639.1, read as the reverse complement.
ATGATCAGTCTATAATTTTAATGGTAGGCTTATTTTAACAGTGAGAGACAGAAAAAAAAATCTAGAAAAACGCATTTCAAAAAAGTTATAACTTGATTTGCATTTTAATGAGTGAAATAAGTATCTGATCCCCTATCGATCAGCAAGATTTCTGGCTCCCAGGTGTCTTTTATACAGGTAATGAGCTGAGATTACGAGCACTCTCTTAAAAGGAATGTTCCTAATCTCAGCTTGTTACCTGTATAAAAGACACCTGTCCACAGAAGCAATCAATCAATCAGATTCCAAACTTTCCACCATGGCCAAGGCCAAAGAGTTGTCCAAGGATGTCAGGGACAAGATTGTAGACCTACACAAGGCTGGAATGGGCTAAAGACTATCACCAAGCAACTTGGTAAGAAGGTGACAACAATTGGTGCAATTATTCGCAAATGGAAGAAACACAAAATAACTGTCAATCTCCCTCAGTCTGGGGCTCCATGCAAGATCTCACTTTGTGGATTTTTAACGATCATGAGAACTGTGAGAAATCAGCCCACATCTTGTCAGTGATCTCAAGGCAGCTGGGACCATAGTCATCAAGAAAACAATTGGTAACACACTACGCCATGAAGGACTGAAATCCTGCAGTGCCCACAAGGTCCCCCTGTTCAAGAAAGCACATGTACCGGCTCGTCTGACGTTTGCCAATGAACAGCTGAATGATTCAGAGGAGAAATGGGTGAGGTGGGGAATATACAGAGAATATTAATATAAAGAAAGGCGCAAGACAAGGATGTCCTCTATCCCCATTGTTATTCATATTGACTTTGGAAATTTTGAATAGAAACATCAGACAAGACTCAGAAATCAAAGGAATCAAGATAAAAGATGAAAGCTATAAATTACAAGCGTTTGCAGACAACTTGGTATTTATCCTAGAAGAACTGCTGGAGACAATCTTGAAATTATTGAAAAAGATAGAGGAATTTGGAGAAGTAGCATGATTGAATATAAATAGAGCTTGTGTCGTAGCACACGGCTGAGGGATTGCGGGGCTCCACACTTCATGGCTTGTTTTGCCCTGCCAAGGGACCCTAAATGGGTCTAAAGTCGCCCCAGAGAAGCAGCGAAGAAGAAGCCCCCCCCCACAATGATCGTGGAATGATGGTGATCGATCTGTTTGATTTGGGGGAAGCCCTCCAAACCAAAAGGAGAAAGGCTAGCTACACCTCGGTGACTAGCCCAAGCTACCGGCAGCTGAAGTCCAAAAGCACTAACCAGAACAACTGTGAACAGCATGCTTGGAACTAGGTGAGAATATTGATCTTCTCTCTTCTATTTTGTAATTGATTTCCTGGAAAAGATCCCCAAGAAGCAAAAAATCCCCATCCTTCCATAGAAGGAAGCGGCGATTTAATTTTTATAAGGGACAGAAATATATTGAAATGAAGTTAATAATACTACAGTCTGGATAAATCTGAAAATTATGAAAACTCTTAAGATTTCATATCTTAAAGAGTATGGATGAAACTACAAGAAAACAATTCTTTGTTTTAAAAAGTTGGAAAATGAATAGCTACTGACATCTAGTGGAGGATTAGAGCATAGAACAACAGCTGCATTGACTCAGAAATTGGCAAGACACCCAGAAATAAAGAACAACTTGTTCCTTTGAACCTCAGTGACTTCTAGCCAAATAGAGAACAGCTGGGAACAGAGGAAAGAAAACACACTGGGCCACCTACTACAGAGTGAGAACTATACTTGTTTTAAAAACTGCTGACCTTCTAGGATTATAAACACTTACTGAGCTGTGATCTCTAGGCTCAAGAATTGTTTGCAGAGAAAGAAAAACCTTGACTTTTGGCTAATCTTCTGGGGGGAATTTACTGGAAAGCTCTTAGGTGGTTAAACATTCTTGAATTTGGCTGGCTGATCATTGTAAGTGGTACTTTGACAATTGGAAACACGTTGGATTATTAAAAAATTATATATAAAGATAACTATATAAGAGTTGGTTGTTTGGATTTTAAGATTGGCTGGTTTGATAAGGCTAATCACAGAGACTATGGTATAGGTGAAAGACTGTCTGAAGGGGGGAGATAAAATGGATGTTGCATACCTATCTAAAAGTGGCAGGAAACCACACCTAATATTTCCTTCTGAAGGCCCCAGCCTGGAACATCAGAGATTTGCAGGAGCAATACTCCAAGACAAGGCAAATATTGTCCAGGAGGAAATTTGTCGCAATGCTGCGACAAATCCAAATGACAATTGTTTCAAATCATGATTAAAACATAAATAACATAAATAACATAAATAAACACATCTTTAACCTAAACTTACAATTTAAAAACTTTCAGAAAATGACGACAAAGTATGAATGAATGAATGAATGAATGAATGAATGAAGAAGCACATTAAGGACCTGGAGTGGCCTAGCCAGTCTTCAGACCTTACTTCCATAGAAAATCTGTGGAGGGAGCTGAAGGTTCAAGCTGCCAAATGTCATCCTTGAAACCTTAATGCAGTGGTTCTCAACCTGTGGGTCGGGACCCCATTTGGGGTCGATCGACCATTTCACGGGGGTCGCCAAGCAAGGCTGTCCGCCATTTTTTTTGTCCGCCATTTTTTTTGTCCACCATTTTTTCCCCTTTTCCGGCAGGTGCCTTACCTCCCTTGGGCTGGGCCAGCTGGTGGTCGGCCTGCTCTGTCTCTGCCGCTTGCCAGCTACGCCTCGGCCGGCGCAGGGGGCAGAACCATGCATGCACGGTGCTCCCGGGCAGGGAAAGTCCTCGACTTACTGGTTGGGTAGTCCTCAACTTACGACCGGTTTAGTCCTCGACGTACGACCGGTTTAGTCCTCGACTTACAACCAGTTTAGTCCTCGACTTACGACCGGTTGCGGTCGCGGCATTAAAAAGGTTGAGAACCACTGCCTTAATGTCTTGGAGAGGATCTGCAAAGAAGAGTGGGACAAAATCCCTCCTGAGATGTGTGCAAACCTGGTGGCCATCTACAAGAAACGTCTGACCTCTGTGATAGCCAACAAGGGTTTTGCCATCAAGTACTAAGTCATGTTTTGCGAAGGGGTCAAATACTTATTTCACTCATTAAAATGCAAATCAGTTTATAACTTTTTTGAAATGTGTTTTTCTGGATTTTTTTTGTTGTTATTCTGTCTCTCACTGTTAAAATAAACCTACCATTACAATTATAGACTGATCATTTCTTTGTCAGTGGGCAAACGTACAAAATTAGCACTGTATAGAAAAATTTCTCTCTAAGAATACATTACTATAATAGCTTGTGTAGTGTTAATTATTGAATAAAGTTATTATCATTGCTATTTTATATTCTATAATGTCTTGCTATAATGTCTTGTCTTTTTGTACAAGAATCTAATTTTATTAAGTTCTCTTATCAGTCTGATTCAAGTAATTTTTTCTTTTGGCAGAAAATTCATGGTTATTGGTGGTGGTAATATTCCATTCATAAAAAGCAATTGGCTCAAAGTGTATTGCTTATAGGTAGCCCTTATTTCATTGATATAGAAATGAATGAAAAGAAGCAAAGAATTGTCAGGATTTTTATATTTATAAAATATTTATAAATAATATTTTACAGAATTTGTTCCAACCTTATGGATTATTCAGCGTTACAAAATTTATATTAGCATTATCAGTTATAGGTAATATAGCAAATAACTAGGTTTCCTTTCTAATGATACTTTGCTTGTTATGGTATATATTTTTTCTAATCTTGCCAGTAATGTTTCATAAAGATTTGTAGATTGGTTTGTCATCAAGTATGTTCCAGAAATGTTTTAAAAGTTATGATTTATTTATTAATTAATTTATTTATTAATTTAATTTGATGTTGTTATATATATATATATATTAAACAGTGTAAAATTATTCATGGTCCTTTGTAACTTTCCGTATGTTTTATGAGTAATCTGGTTAATAAAACATCATCTACAGTTCCTATTGTTAAACAACATAGAACTAAAAAAGAATAGCAGTAATAACTTAGGAAAAACATGGACTACAGTATGCCATACTGCAAGTCTGAATGTTGCATATTTAAGGGAAAAGAAACTGAATTGTTTCACATGAATTATCTTGCTTTTTTTCCCCAAAAAAATATGCAGGGATTGGCACATCTACATGCCCATCATGTGATTCATCGAGATATTAAAGGACAGAATGTATTGTTAACAGAAAATGCAGAAGTGAAATTAGGTAAGTTAATTAGACTGTTCTTAATGTCCTTCTGGCTTATTATTTCATCTCAATTATTCTTTCATCTAGTAACAGCATAGCTGGAGAGGTATTGAGAAATAGTTAATACTATTCAGGGAAGTTTTAGAGACTGTGAATTTATCATAATTTATTTAGTAATAAAAAAAATTAGTCCTCTAACTGAAAATCAATGTTTAGTTACTTTTTAACATCTCATGTGCTTTTTCTTCTTTTGAATTTTAATATCTTCCCTTTTCTGAGAATACCAAAATTGTTGGATTTGAATATGTTAGGATATCCTTACATTAATGCTTAAGATCCAAGCTATTAGGTACATAAAAAGGTGTTGAAAGGCCCCAACCCTGTAGCCATAATAGAGCAAAATAATTTAAAGATCATCTAGCTCACTCTGCAACTTAAGACATGAGACCTATTATTTTCTATCATGGTTATTAAATAAATCATGTGATTGTTAAGCGTGCATGGCTTCCTCATTGATCTGCATCTCAGAAGCCAGCTTGAAAGGTCACAAACTGTGGTCTTCTGACTACATGGCTTCCTCATTGATATGCATCTTAGAAGCCAGCTTGAAAGGTCACAAACTGTGGTCTTCTGACTGCAGGATTCTGCAACTCTCATAAATGCAATACAGTTGCCAAGCACCTAAATTGCAAACACATGACCATGGCATGGTGCAATGATCATAACTTCAAGAATAGGTTGTAAGTCATTTTTTCAGTGCTGTTGTAACTTTGAACCATGGTTATAAGTCAAGAAGTTCCTGTATTTACAAATAAGTTGTGAGAGAAAGCAGCAATTTCTGCTTGGCTTTCTATATTGAAGATCTTTTGCCCTAATATATATATAATTTTTTTTTGTATTTAAATTTTATTATTTTTCATTTTGCCCTAATATTAATCTAACCCTAAAATTAAAATGGCATCATTGGAAAAGCCATAATGGTTCAGTTTCCTTTGGATAACTGGTTTCCAAGATGATTTGTGGTTGCCAACATTAGTTAGGTCAGTCCACCAGGATTGTGGTATAGTTTTAGCCAGTAGTACAGATTCAAAATCCAAAACGTTGGATTGACCTCCACTTATTATTGAAGTATTTTACTTGGGATGCAGTGAGTAACTGAAGATGCATCTCAGAATTTTTTATTTATTTCTAGGGTAACCTTGCTGTTATATGGTCATAATTTAGCCCCATGTAGCATTTCTGTTTGGGCTTTAGCTGCAAGCAACTTAATTGAACCAGGAATTATGAACCAGGATTATTGAAGATTAAGATGATGGCAGAATGTGTTTGTTGATGGAGATCCAAAAATATTTTGCAGAGGGATTTTTTTTTGATGTTGAGATTGGCTTGTGGACAAGGAGAGTGTCGAGAGGAAGATGGGCATGATAAGTTTGATGAGAGGGTGGAGAAACAGAGAAAAAGAGAAACTGAGAATCTGAGAATTTGAGGAGAGGGGAGATCAGAAAGGAGCAGTTGGAAGTGGATATGGAGGAGATGGAAAGAGAAGATGGCCGATTTATGATTGTGTGGCTCCCTTGGAATCCCCTGGATCCTTCTAGACTCCCCCTGAACTCCCCTGGATCTTACTGGCTTAATTTCTTTGTGCTGCCATCAACTGGAGCTAAACCCTAGTCCAAGAACCTGAGAGTTGGGAGATGCAGCTTTGGGAGATGGCTGGACTGCTTGATAGAGGTGAAGCTGAGAGAGGAGATGAGCTCTCCTGCCTTTGCTGACAGCTGGACCTACTCACATGGATGTGGTGAGTTGTCCCATTTCAGAGAGGGAACCACCATGGAGAGGACCCTTCTTCTTGGTCTTGCTAAATGGACCTGCATTGGCTTTTTTGGCAGCTGCAGCACACTGCTGGCTCATATTCAAGTGATTGTCCACTAGGACTCCAAGATCCCTCTCACATTTACTATTGAGCCAGGTACTACCTGTTCTATACCTATGCATTTGGTTTTTCTTGCCTAAATGTAGAACCTTACTTTTCTCACAATTTTATCTTGTTTGAAAGGGCTCAGTGTTCAAGTCTGTCGAGATACTTGTATCTTGAGCCTATTTTCTGGACTGTTTGGCTACTTCTGCCAGCTTGGTGTCGTCTGCAAATTTGATGAGTTCCCCTTCTGTTCCCTCATCTAAATCATTGATAAGATATTGAAAAGTACTGGGCCTAAGACAGAGCCGGGGTACCCCATTGCGTACTTCCCTCCATGTAAATGCAGTTTCATTAAAGACTACACGTTGAATGCAGTTGGTGAGCCAGTTACGAATCCACCTAGTGGTGGTGCTGTCTAACCCACTTTTTTTCTATTTTACAAAGTAGTGGGTTGTGTATACTTTATCAAATGCCTTACTGAACTCCAAGTAAATTATATCTACAGCATTTTGCTGGTCCACTAATTTTGTAAAATTTGTCTGGCATGATCTGTTTTGGAGAAACCCATGTTGGTTTCTGGTTATGACTTTGTTTGCTTCTAGGTGTTCACAGATTCCTTGCTAGAATTATCTTTTCTAGAATCTTCCCAGCTATTGAGGTCAGGCTGATAGATCTGTAGTTTCTTGGATCTATTTTTCCCCGTTTTTGAAGACGGGAACTACATTAGCTCTTTTCTAGTCATCTGGTAGTTCTCTAGTGCTCCAGGATCTTTGAAAGATATAGTTCAGTGGTTCTGAGATCACATCTGCCAGTTCCTTCAGAACCTTAGGATGGAAGCCATCTAGTTCTGTGATTTGGACTCATCCAGAGTGAATAGATATTCTCTTACCATTTTTTTTGCTTATTTTGACTTGCATTAGTAATATGCATTTTACAGTATTTTTTTATAGGTTGGACTGTTTTTTCTTTTTATGTAAAGACAGATGCAAAAAATGAGTTAAGCAGGCCTGTTTTCTCCCTACTGTTCATCACCTTCATGCCATTTTCTCCCATTAATGGACCAATCATTTCCTTGACTTTTTTCTTGTTTTTATAGGTTGAAATAAGCTTTTTTGTTGTTATTTTTGACTTTTGTCACAAGCCTTAGTTCATTTTGAGCTAAAACTAAAGTTTTCCTGACTTCATCTTTGCTGGTTCAGTCTATTTGCTGATACTCTGCCTTAGTTTTGTGCCCCTCTTTCCACTTTTCACACTTGTCCTTTTTGCCTTTCAGTTTATCAGAAAGTTCTTTATGCAGCCATCCTGGTTTCTTTGGAAATCTCTTATTTTTTTCTTCTTCATTGGAATTGTGCGAGACTTGGTTTTTATAATCTCACTTTTCAAAGTTTCCCAAGCTTCTTGGGTTGTTTTCCCCTTGAAGATTCTCATCCATGGAATCCTTCTCAATCTTTCTCTAAGTTTATTGAAATCAGTTCTTTTGAAGTCCAAGACTCTAGTTTGACTTTTTTTCCTATTGCTTGTGCTTGCATATTGTTGAATTCCAATATTGCTTTGTCACTCATCTCCCCCCAAGGTTCCTGTAACTTCAATGAATTTATGAAATACATTTTCATAGAGGTAGGTAGGTAGGTAGGTAGGTAGGTAGGTAGGTAGGTAGGTAGGTAGATAGATAGATAGATAGATAGATAGATAGATAGATAGATAGATAGATAGATAGATAGATAGATAATCTTGGTCTTGGAATAATTTATTATTAATTTCTCCTCAATATAATAATTCATAAGTGATCTTTTAAGACCAAGGGTCTTTTTTAAGACTGGTGGAAGTCAATGGCAGAATTATTGCTTCATCAGCAGTAATTGATATGTCTGTGGGCTAATTTGGGGAAATGAAATGTAGAGTTACTTAAGTGAAGAACCAATAAGTTTATATAATTAATAAAACTAGAGCCAATGCGCATCCTTGTCTAACTCCCCATCTTACTGGTATGACATGTTTTTGGTTACTGTACCTGACCTTCAATCTTACATTCATGAACTTTAATGAGCAGCAGAAGTAGATGTTCGTCTATTGTAGTGTATTTAAATTTATACCACCATTTAGATACTGTGTCAAAAGTAACCTAAAGATAATAAATGTGGCATAAAGAGTTTTTCTAGATTTGTGAATATACTTCCTAGTTTATTATTACTTTGTCTTTGAGTATGGTATTCTTTCAAACTTTAATACGAAGACTGGGTTTGATAAAAATATCTTACAATGATATGATGAGTTGCAATTAATGGCATTTCATGTGCTTCAATATTTAATTGATTGCTTGGCTTGTATTAATTAGTTATAATTTTACAAGATTCTCCATCTCTTCCATTTGAATATAGTGGATTTTGGTGTTAGTGCTCAGCTGGACAGGACTGTTGGTAGAAGAAATACTTTTATTGGGACGCCTTATTGGATGGCTCCAGAAGTTATTGCCTGCGATGAAAATCCAGATGCAACATATGACTATCGAGTAAGAAAAATGTTAATAAAATAATTGTGTCGTATTTCCTGTACTTTCATCCATTAGTTTTCTAAACAAATGTCTTTATTTCATAAATAATCATTAAGTTTTGTAAGGAAAGCATTATATTTCTTCTTTTGACTAAGGAAGTTTTCTCACTAAATTGGGAGCAAGATAACCCAACATAACCTGGGAAAAAAATCTTAGATCACACCTGATAATCTCAAATATGTAAATAGTTCTGTGTATGAAATTACTCTTGCAGTGTCAAAGCTTGCTGTTTTAGATATCAAATGTTGCCCATTTTTAGCGCTTCTGTTGTAGGAAACAAAAAAGGTTATATTTTTGGATTCAAGGGCCGTCAATCAAGTGATTACTTGATGCCTCCCCTCAAATCATTTTGAGACAAAGAGTCGATGCTCCTTTGTAGGTGTCATCTTCCCACCATATTCATGTTCCTGCAGCCTTTCAAACAGCAGGGAGCCTAAACTGCTACTTGGTTTATGTGTGGGCCTTTGAGTCAGCTTGATTCCTGGTAACTACATAGCAAATTTACACATTTTTCAAAAGTGGTTTGCTCTTGCCTTGTTCCTAGGGCTAAAAAAAGCAACTGGCCGAAAAGAAGTCACTGGTTTCCATGTCTAGGGCAGAATGAGAATTCACAATCAAAATAATAACAATCATTATTTTTAACCACTGGTCCTAACTAGCTGGGTTTTGGAGGAGGTTGTGGTTGTACAGCTGAATCCTGTGGAGTATTCAAACATTAAATTGTAAATATTAAAGACTGTCATGCTAAATTGATTTCTTGTTTTTGAAATTGAGTTTGCTTCTTCAAGACCATTTTTGAAGCATTAAAGAAATATCTGAGCTTTATCACAGGAAACCAGCGGGGGGAAAAGATAACTAAGTACCGTATTTAATGTTTTTGATTCTAGAAAAAGTATTCATCTGGTTGAGGAGCTTGAAATATTTCAGAACCTTGGGGAATATGATCTTACATCAGACTAAATACTATTTTTAAATATATCTTTGTTCCCCAATGGATAATTAATATTTGACTGTGTATGGATGTGGAATAAGAGGGACAGGAGATTAATAACACTGGAGATGATATTAACTGTTTATAACTGAATGGTCTGTCATACAGCATAGGATAAAATATGGAAGTCATTGATATAAAATTGACTTCATTAGTAAAAATGCAAAATGGGATATTTTATTGCGATACCTGTTAGATTTCATAAAAAAACCGTATACTTTGAGACACAGTTGTTTCCAGCTGTTCTTTATATCTGCGTTGACAGATAGTTCCTTTATTTTTTTCCAGTCCTGAAATGCCAATAAGAATAAGACAGATAGAAATTAAATGTGGTCACTCTGACTGAAGGTTATCAATTTTCCTTAATTTAGTTATACTGGTCGGGCATAATAGGAATTGCAGTCCAGGATATTTCAGTGACACTATTTTGAGGAAAGCTGTGTGCAGCCTATTATAAATTTCCATGTTAGTACTAGAGTAAAGAAAAATATTTTCCTTCCTTCCTTCCTTCCTTCCTTCCTTCCTTCCTTCCTTCCTTCCTTCCTTCCTTCCTTCCTTCCTTCCTTCCTTCCTTCCTTCCTTCCTTTTCAATGCTTGCTCCTTACTATTAATTGACTATATTGCCCTTCAAAATGTGTTCTGTTATTGGCTATGACTGCATTGGGGCTAAGATAGTTTGCATTGTTTCAGATCTGATAAACATCTTCAATTTTTTTTAAATAGAATTCATGTTTTAGGAGTTGTTAGTTAAAAACCTAGTAGGCTACTCAACAGTAACATGCCCACATTTTTTAATCTTGTACTCTTAAATTTATTTTTACATTTAGTTTGAAACAAGCAATATATTGGCAAAGATTTATGAGCTTTTTATAGTAGTGTTCTTGAGTGTTTTACAGTACACTTAATGTCCTAGTAGTTTAATTTTATACAATCTTTGCTTTCCTGTTGATGCAACGCCCAACAATTTGGTTTTGATTTCTAAGTAATTGCATATCCAGAACATCAGAAAAACATCTGCTAGAAAAAATATAGTTGAAAGATACAGAATTTACAGAAATGTTGCATCCATAGTTGGAAAAGGGTTATTTTCCCCTCCAGACACACTGGAAATCTACTGTATATGAAAACGTGAATATAAATATTTGCATTATTTACAAAAAAAATGAAATATAATGTTTGAAGTGGAAGAGGCTTCATCTGCAAAGATGCTAGACATTGTCCATAAATTACTTTATTTTTTTATATTTAAATAGGTAAATAACACGTTATTTATTTCTGCAGTCAAATTGTAAAAAAATGAAACTATTTAAAAGCAGTGGGGTTGGGTTTTGTTTTGTTTTTGTAATTTTGATCTTTCCTTTATAATGTATGAGCTATAATTGACTGAGAGAAAAGTGGATAATGTGTTTGCTAACATATAGTCTCCCTCTGTAGAGTGACCTTTGGTCATGTGGCATTACAGCCATTGAGATGGCAGAAGGCGCTCCCCGTAAGTGATATATATATATATTATTTATTTGTATGATTTCAGAAATGCAACCTATTGCATTTACTCTTTGTAAATCTAAATGTACCCTTGGAATATTTGGAAACACAATGATCTTCCCACTCTAAGGCAGAAAATGGACTAAAATGGTCATTCTGAAACTTGAGCTGGCCACGAATAAGGAGTGTATATTGGAGCCGGTGGCCCTTTGATAGCTGATGTATGCCAATTGGTGTACATTCAAAGTGACAATAAAGTTGTTGTTATTGTTGTTGTTGTAATATTAACTACCATAAATAGAAATTATTAGGCAGCTGTGTTAAAGCCTCGTTTTGCAGTGATTGTGCTAAGCCAATAGAAATCAAACAATAGAACAAACCCTGCAGTACAGAATTATTGAATTGATATTGAGTCCATATAAACTTTCTGATGAGGTATTTGATTCTGAGACAGATTCTAAAACTATTACCTCATTATAAGAAGAGAGCTGTGCTGGTCTGTGGGGGCAAAAGATGGGGAATCTGGTAGCACCTTTTCCAAGTAACACATTTTATTTAAAAACATGAACTTTCACTTCAGTCCAATCAAATGCATGGAATGTCTGGACTGATGTAGAATTTAAAATGGGTAAAGGATGGGGGAGGGGAATGGGAGGATAGGTTGGTTATACAGATGTATATTTCATGTGGGAGAGGTTACAGTTATCAATTAACAATTGTGTTTAAAAAAACAGAGTGGGAAGTTGAGACCTTGTGAGATTGCCTGAAATGTTTTATGAATGTCAGTTCAACACTGATTAATGATCAACATTGTTTGATGATCCTGTTCATCTGATGATAGCAGCTTATGGCTTTGAATAAAATTTGTTTTCAGAAAAGGTGCTATTAGATCCCTGTTTATGTTATTAGCAGACTTAATGTTTAGTGCTTATAGAATGTCACAGAGCTTATTGCACATGACAAATCCCTTATATACTGTTTTGCAAAGGAAATGAGTGTTTGGTCTCTAATTTCCAGGGTCTATGTGAAGAGGTAATTTTATAGCTCAGAGGCATTTTATAGAACAGATGGTTCCTCTGAAATCACAGCATCTCAGCATAAATACGATTCTATCCTCTCTTTAATCTACAATTGTCAGGACTATCTAATCTTTTATAATCTTTTGTTCTTGTCGTAATCCCATCATTGCTTAGTTTACAATGTTAAATATATGTAGATATAATTCAATAATATGATAGAGCTGAAAAATCAACTATGCAACTTTTTTATTTCTTTTTTAGCCCTTTGTGATATGCATCCAATGAGAGCCCTGTTTCTTATTCCCAGAAATCCACCTCCACGGCTAAAGTCCAAGAAATGGTATGTAGGCTTTGTTGATGTGGTTGCTTTTTGTCTGATTTTGCCATAGCAGTTTCATTCACAAGACAGAGCTTTCTTTACATTGATCTAAAAAATAATTTAAGGGGACACAATGGCTCAGCGGTTAAAGACGCTGAACTTGTCAGCTAGAAAGCTGACAGCCCGGATTTGAGACCTGAGCACCATGTGACAGGGCTAGCTCCCTTTACTTGCCCGAGCTCCTGCCCACTTAGCAGTTTGAAAACATGCAAATGCGAGTAGATAAATAGGTACCATTTCATTGAGAAGGCAACAATGTTCCATGCACCTTGGCATATAGTCATGCTGGCCACATGACCACAGAAATGTCCTCAGACAACATTCCTTCAGCTAAGAAACAGAGATGAGCACCGCCTCATAGAGTGAGACATAACTGGACAGGGGAAACCTTTACCTTTACAAAAAGTAATTTACAGGGAGATAAAAATAAGAGTTGTATGCTACTGAATCTGAGCACTTTAGGCCTCCATTCTCTGAGAACGCACTGAAGGCCTGGAGCAGCCAAGAAACTGAAGGATCTCGATCTTTGCATGGTGAGTATTGAAGGCCTGGTGCATAGGGAGACCCGGGTAGGGGTGGGGAGGAAGGGAATAATCAGAGTGAATGTTGCAGAGCCACTGCGGTCGCTCGTAAGGGCGAATGGCTGTCGTGATGCTGCAATATTCGTAACTTCAGGACTTGCTCATAAGCACTAGGGGCGCTCATCATGTAACTTTGAATGAGCGTTAAGTGAACGCTCGTAACTCGGGAATTACCTGTATTTCATTTAAAGCAGAGCAGCTTTGTGTCTAGAATTGTTTGTGTTTAATTGTTGAAGTTATTACCAGTCCACAAGTCATTTCTCTTCCTTTGGGATTAATATTTTATTAATATGTTGCTTCTGTTATTAAATATCAATTCCACTTAGTGTTCTGGATCCCCCCAAATTTGCTTGTGCCCAATAAGAAACATGGTACATGTGTATAAGAATGTGGCATATTGTCTGGCTTGCATTAAAATATATAGTACTTGATTTGCATGCTGAGATTACCATGCCCACAGAGAAAGCGATCCTTTAAAGAAAAAGGCACCTAGGAAAGCTTTTTTTTAAAATATTCTGCATTTAAATGTTCATTTTTCTTGCAAATCATTGTACGTTACTGAAAATGTGCTCATGACTTAGAATGCTTGTAAAGGACATTAACCAATTCACAGGAATAGATATGTAATTAATAGTGACTATGCTACCTCATTAGAACTTTAGTATTCAAGGCCACAATGCATCAATTCCTTGGGTTGAGAAGGATAACAAGATAAGGTTGTCTTTGCTCACAAAAGACAGCTATCTGGCTACTATTAAAATGTATGTGGGATTACATGGTCTGTGGATCCGAAACAGACAGGTTCATTTTATAGCCCATACTATTCATTTTTAGAATCCAAGTCTTATTAACTTGTAAAGCCGGCATAGAATCCAACATCACAAAATCCTGCCCATTTCCATTAAACCAATCATTAATTGCTTTCGCTTGTTTTCATACAGTGAAAATCTTAATTGTGTACTGAATCTGAGCATATATATTCCTAAATGGAAATGCAGATAGACGTTTTCAGCCACTCACTCAGACACACAAAACACACACAGAGACAGACAGACAACAGATACTTGTCTTTTGCATTCTTCCAGAATCACACAACAGGGCAAGTTATATTAGATGGAGAAAGAAAGAATGGTTGGTCCAAAGTATGCTGCAGTAACTTTCATTTATAATGATCAAAACAAAATTATTATTAAATAGTGCCATGCTAACATATAGTTTATTTATTCATTATAATATCTTAATAGAAATTCTGTTAATTTTTAATCTAAAATCTGGTAAACAATGTCACTGATTTTTAGCTTGAATATTGCTTTGTTAAAATGTGTGAGGCTTTCACTATCATAATTAAAATGAGATTCTCACTGGGAAATTAAACCCAGAATTGTTGATGAAACTTAACCTTGACAACAAGTAGTGTTTGCTCATTTTTAAATCTTATATTAAAAATAGTATGAATTAATTTGAAGACTGAAATGAAAACCAAGTTCACTATAAATTTAGATGCATCTTTTTCTTTAAGACTACTGTATGAGTAGCATGTTTAATCAATTTAAGCAGAGTTGAAAGGCTGGTAATATTCTAGTCAAGCACTCTAGCTTAATGCAGAAAATGTTAATCCTTTCAAAGGAATTGTACTTAACTATTGTGCTGCTCTTTAACCCAAGCAAACACTAGTTCATTAGTAAACAAACACTATTTGCAGTAACCATCATATAGTAATGACTTTATATACATGTACTGGTAGTCCTCAACTTATAACAGTTCATTTAGTGATCATTCAAAGTTGCAATGGCACTAAAAAAAGTGACTTATGGCCATTTTTCACATGACCATTACAGCATCCCCATAGTCATGTGATCAAAATTCAGACGTGTGACAACTGACTCCTATTTATGAGTCCCAGGGGTCATGTGATCCACTTTTACAATCTTTTTACAAGCAAAATCAATGGGGAAGCCAGATTCACTTAAGAACCATGTTAGTAACTTAAGAGCTGCAGTCACTTAACAACAGTAGCAAGAAAGGTCACAAAATGGGGCAAAATACTCTTAATAACTGTTTCACTTAGTAGCAGAAATTTTGGGCTCAATTGAGAACTGCTTACCTAGAATGAGTTGTAAAGTAACATAATTTATACAGTAAAATACAGACACAATGTAAACAGTATAGTTGGACTAATACAATATTCCTTCTGACAGAGAGCTGATTTTTCCAATATTTGGAACATAAATTCATTTGGTGCATATATATTGCTTGAACACATTCTGACATTTAGCCTGTGTAATTTTTAAGTTAACTCTAGTTGCCATGTCGACACACACACACACACACACACACACATAAACATACATGACTATTTTACTCACAAAATTAATTCACTCTGTAATAACATCACAGGTTCTTTTTAGATTGACCCAGACTTGACGGAGGTCCAATTTTGCTAAGCTGCCTGTTTTTCCACAAATATTTTTTTCGTTCAGTAATGTGAGAGAAATATCTCCAAAGATTTGTCAAAAGAAGTGGTTTTCAACATAATTAAGATTACCCTCTCTTGACATCTTACATTCAGATTTCTTTGTAGATTATAAGCAAGTTATCTGAGTCCCAGCATGTGGACTGTAGTGCTGGTTATTCTAAACTTTGTAAATGTTACATTTAAATATAGTTTTAGCACATGAAGGATTCTTAACTGATAAATCCATACTTTCCCAAATAACTGATATATATATATGATTTATTTTTGCTCAGGTCAAAGAAGTTCTTTAGTTTTATAGAAGGCTGTTTAGTAAAAAATTATATGCAGCGACCTTCTACAGAGCAGTTGTTAAAACATCCATTTATACGTGATCAACCAAATGAACGACAAGTTAGAATCCAGCTTAAAGATCATATAGACAGAACCAGGAAGAAGAGAGGAGAGAAAGGTATGTTTTATTTTTGAAAGTAGAACCACATTTCTGTATACATAGAATATAAGTCTATGTTAATTATATACTAATTATTTAAACAATAAAGATAGCAGTTCTTTTACAACATACATTGGAACAAAAGAGAGACAGAAAGGAAATCAGAAAGAAAAAAGTAAAAGTTAAGCCAGAATTTGCAAATTCAAAAGAATTTTTCTGCAGTGTGAACTTATCAAACAGTACAATGGGTACTATATAATAGACTAATTATACACCATCAAAGATAAACTGTATGTGTGAAACTGTATACAATGTATAGATAGTTATTTCTGATAAATGGTTTTTCCACCCAGCTTCACTTCTAGCACTGTGGCAAACTATTTTGGAAACAGAAAAGGAATTGTGAAAACTATTTGGCGTGGAGGTTTGCTGTTTATATAAGGGGTAAAAAACTGATGGGTACTAACACTTGGCATATGAAAATCCTAGTTTTCAATCGCCTGTATCATGTGACCAAAAGAGTTGTCTTTCTTGCTGTATCGTTTAAATAAGGGCAAGTATAAAATTTAAATAATAATTTTAATAAGGGCAAGTATGCAGACTATTCCCTTGATGTAGACTATTCTGTATGAACTACACCAGGAGTAGGCAACCTTGGCTCTTTTATAACTTGTGGACTTCAACTCCCAGCATGTCTGGCTCAGGAATTCTGGGAGTTGAAGTCCACGAGTCATAAAAGAGCCAAGGTTGCCTACCCCTGAACTATACAAATAGAAATAGCACTATCATGTAATGATATAGAACAGTGAAATCTTCTTAAATTTCAATTTTAATAATAGTTCTCTAAAGTTCATAAAGAAATCATACCAAAGAACTTTTTCATATGAATTCTACAGCTTTTAAACATATTATTCCTGAAAGCTTTTAAGACTTATTTGTGATCAAAATTATTTTTCATGGAATTTGCTTTAGTTTGTTGCCATGACTGTTTATCTCCAATTTCTGTCAGATGAAACAGAATATGAATATAGTGGAAGTGAAGAGGAGGAGGAGGAAGTGCCTGAACAAGAAGGAGAACCAAGGTAATGTAATCTTGGTATTGGGCTAGGAACCATATTATGACTATCTCTGTGAATGAGATGGGTGGTATCTAAATTTGATAAATAAATAGGTAAATATCTCAAGGAGCCTTTGACAATCTGGTATTCAGATATCTTACACCTTAACTCATAATCTGAGCCAATATTCTGAAGTATCTGGAGGTATTTGTAGAAGCTGTTTTAGGGCTAGAGCAGAGAGAGTGATTAAGTAAAATATAGAATAGCAGTATACAATAATACTATTTACGTTCTTCAATATCTATAATGCAATCTTCTCTATAAAAATAGAAATAGCCATTGCTTAACAATTGGTCATTTTATGACTCGTCAAAGTCACAGTGGCCACAGATCGGGTGTTTTGTAGCCATTGTAATTGGTCCCTCTCATGTGATATCACATAGGTCGGCATTATGACTGGTAGTGTGTTGTGTTAGGATGTTTTTTGCTGGTTCATTCAAATGCTCAAATGAATGGGTTTGCTTAATGATTGCCAGGTTTGCTTAACAACTGCTGCAAAAAGGGCTGGAAAATTACTTGGATGCTTTGACTTAATGACCACATAATTATGAGTGTAATTCTAGGCTCAATTACAATCATAACTCACAGATTACATGTATGTAAAATATTTGTTATTGTTCAAGTGTAAGGAAGTAAAATAAATATTTGATTGCTCAGCAGGAAGATGTTGACTGCTCAGACTTTGTATACGTCTTGAGAACTTACCTTGAGGCATACTATAAGTTACTCAAAACACAGAATTGCCTGATACTACATAATCAATAGAGGTAGTCCTTGACTTACAACAGTTCATTTAGTGTGTTCAAAGTTACAATGGCACTGAAAATGACATGACCATTTTTCACATTTTTGACTACTGCCATGTGATCAAAATTCAGACTCTTAGGAACTGGTTCATATTTATGACGGTTGCAGTGTCCCAGGGCCATGCGATCACTTTTTGTGACCACCTGACAAGCAAAGTCAATGGAGGCCAGATTAATTTAACAACAGTGTTACTAATTTAATAACTGCAGCGATTCACTTAACAACTGTGGCAAGAATGATCACAAAATGAGGCAAAACTCATTTAACCGTGGTGGTGCAATAGTTAGAATGCAGTACTGCAAGCTTCTTCTGCTGACTGCTGGCCACCAGCAGTTCGGCAGTTCGATTCTCATCAGCTCAAGGTTGACTCAGCCTTCCATCCTTCTGAGGTCAGTAAAATGAGGACCCATATTGTTGGGGGCAATAGGCTGACTCTGTAAAACCACTTAGAGAGGGCTGTAAAGCACTGTGAAGTGGTATATGAGTCTAAGTGCTGTTGCTATTGCTATTAATTGTGTTACTCAGCAATAGAAATTTTGGGTTCAATTGTGGTTGTAAGTTGAGGACTACCTGTACCTTTTAAATACTAAAATTCAGGCATTTTTTTGTAATCCTTTTATAAGTTTTTGAAAAAGTATCCAAATTTCTAAACAAAAATGAGGAGATTTTGTTTTCTGCTGATTTGACTCTCTGCTATTTCTCTGCCATGCTTCCAATAGCACAACTGTACTTCTACTGTTTGTAAGGAAAACACGGAAGATGTAAAAATAAAGAAGTTTCCAACCTTTGTTTAGTTACTTGCTTAGACCTTTTTTTTTCTCATGCAGTTCTATTGTTAATGTGCCTGGAGAATCTACCCTCAGACGTGACTTCCTGAGATTGCAGCAGGAAAACAAGGAGCGTTCTGAGGCTCTTCGGAGGCAACAGCTGCTACAGGAACAGCAGCTCCGTGAGCAGGAGGAATACAAGCGGCAGCTGCTGGCAGAAAGACAAAAGCGCATTGAACAGCAGAAAGAGCAGAGGAGGAGACTAGAAGAGGTAGAAATGGGTCAAGGTTGAAAAGGCACACTTTTTTTTAATTGCCTTTTGTTAAAGAGCCAAAGGGTTGAATTTAGAATCTATTAAATGACTACATGAAGACATCAGAATTTATCACTCACTGCCAGAATTCTTCAGTGGAGCAATAGTGTTTGGTATTAGAAACCTAAATTCCCATGCTGTAGATAGAGTACTACATGAGCTAATAAAATTAGTCATGTAATAACAATAATCACAGATTTTAAAAAATCCCTATATAGCATAGCGGCTGGATTATTCATTAAAAAAAACCTTGTAGTAGTCTTGCATAAATAGGCTGAAAACAAACAAACAGTAGTGTCCCATTATCTGCTTTTCCTGCAGATTCCTCATTTGCTAATGTTGCTATCCAGTTGTTACTGAACTAAATACTACAGGAACAAATTCAAATATAAATTTGATTAATTAAAAAATGCTGCTGATGCTATTTTAGCATTTTTAATCAGAGTACTTAAAACATTTGAATATGCCCTTATTTTTAAACTGACTGTGGAGATTAAAGGTCTGATATTATTTTGGTCCATTTGAAGTATTACAGTCTCAGTCTAAATAAATCCAGGTTTATTTTAAGAAGGATCCCTTCCTGGCCTTTCAGCACCAAGTATAAGTAGAAAAATATACATACTATTTAAATCATAATTTTAGTGACTTCAGGGTTTATTAAAATAAAACACAAATACATGCTTGCATCCACATACAATGGTGCTTTATAGATGTATGTATACTGCTATAAAATATGTCTAGATTTGCTTACCAGCATATCTGGATTTTAATGTCACAGACTGCATCTTATTCTTCTTGCTGTTATCCATAATAGAAGAACATAATCCATAAATAGAATGCTTTCTTTCGTGTGTACATAATTCCAATGGTATCTGTAATATACTGATTTTATGGTCAGCCTTCAGTCTTTAGAAGAGTTTGTGTGCATTTTGAAACAGTGAATATCATAAGCCATTGGTTCTCAACCTTTTCTTCACTCTGGAGCCCCTTTAAATACCTTTTGTGGCCTCGGACCACTAAGACTTAATTCAAGATTTAAATCATAACATTTTTCAAGCCTTTGCAGACCCCCTGTGATGACATCGTGGCCCCCAGTGGTCTGTGGACCACAGGTTGAGAACCACTGTCGTAAGGCCTCCTGGGTAGAAGAGGTACATATATCCTTTAAAAATTTGACATGCCACTGTGTTAGAAAATCTTGACACTATATTATAAACAATTATGAGATGATGTTGCAATCTAGGAGCCCAACTTATGTTTAGCCCCAGTATTAGGTTGACTAAGAAAGATTCTTTATTGAAAATGTTTACAGGTTAGGGTTAGGGTTACCTAACCTAAAACAGATCATTCAGAAGAAGAAGAGTTTTTCATGGTTAATTGCCAAAACTATAAACTAAGCTTGGGATAGTTTAATCAATGCCTTACAGCAGAGAAATAGAATATTCTACTGCTGAAATTTTGTGTATTACATACCACTTTCTTAATTAGAATACAGTTATTTCTTTATTATCCAAACTAAGCTCAGACTCTACAAACAGGACCAGATTACATGGGTGTTTAATTATTCCTTTTCTATCAGCAAACTCCTTTCCGTGAATTGATTTTCTGAGCAACAATTATATCAGTAATATTAAAAATGATGTACCATCTAGAGCAGGGGTCCCCAATCCGCGGTCTGTGGACCAGTACCAGGCTGTGGCATGCCAGCAACTGGTCGGCACAAACAAGCAAAGCCCTATCTGTGGGATGCAAGCAGCACACAAAATCATGCACCCTCCAGTGTGCAGAAAAACCTCTCTTCACGGAACCGGTCCCTGGTGCCCAAAAGGTTGGGGACCTCTGATCTAGGGTTAAATTGCTTGAAGAAAAAGGTCATGAATAGGAAACTGGAAAAAAAATCAAGGCATTTGAGGTCTCTTCCTTAAATAGCCTTTTGTATTGCTTAACCAAGTTTTGGAAAACACTACAATGGAATCATAAACATTTTTTAATGAAAATTCCATTATAGTACTTTTTCAATGGGTCTCTAGTTACCTTTATGATTCAAGAGTATTTGCATGGGATTTTCCATTTGATGTTGTATGTTGTATAGCACAGGGCTTGAAAGAGAGAGGGAGGGAGAAAGAAAGAGAGAGAGGGAAAGAGAAAGGGAGAGAGAAAGAAAGAGAGGGAGAGAGAGAAAGAAATAAGAGAGAGAGATTAAATTAGTAACATGGCTGTTCAGTGAATCTGGTTTCCCCACTAACTTTGCTTGTCACAAGGTTGCAAAGGGTGATCACATGACCCTGGAATAATGTGACCATCATAAATAAGAATCGGTTGCCAAGCATCCGAATGTAAATCACATGACCCTGAGTCCCTTAGGATAATAAAACATACCTACATGAAACTGTTATAATATGCTCCTAAAGCTATGGCAAATCTAGACAGCATACTAAAAAGCAGAGACATCACCCTGCCAACAAAAGTACGTATAGTCAAGGCCATGGTTTTCCCAGTTGCAATGTATGACTGTGAAAGTTGGAAAGGCTGAGTGCAAAAGAATTGAGGCCTTTGAACTATGGTGCTGGAGAAGATTCCTGCGAGTCCCCTAGACTGCAAGGCAATCAAACCGATCAGTCCTAGAGGAGATCAACTCTGACTGCTCTTTAGAAGGCCAGATCCTGAAGTTGAGACTCAAGTACTTTGGCCACCTAATGAGATGGAAGGACTCACTGGAGAAGAGCCTAATGCTGGGAAAGACAGAGGGCAATAGAAGAAGGGGACAAAAAATTATAGGCATTTGTTTTGAATCCTGGGTCTCTTTAGGAAATAGACAGTAGAATTGAACACATGCTTCCATTCTCAGTGCAATCAAATCTATCTCTATGGGATTGGGAGAATACAATTATTACTGTTAAAAAGACCTCTTGAAAAATTATTGTATGAATCATTAATTCAGTTTTAGAGGATAGAAGCTTTCATCAAATTAAATGCAAATTTCACAAGCTTGATATCTCTTTTTAAAAGAAGGATAATTTCCTAGTAATCATATTGCTTACTAAGTGGAGGATATTTCTGCTGAAGGAAAATGTTACATTTGAAAAAGGCCATTAATAAAGCTATACAGAAATATTTAAATTGTTAGATAAATTGTTAGATAAAATTGTTAGATAAATTTGAAGAAACACAAAAGATTCTAAAAGATTCTCTTTATTAAATGACCAACATTGGTCTATCCACCCAGCCATCAATTCATTTATCTACCTACCAATAAACACACACAACTTCTATCTATAAAACACCATTAACATTCACTTTGGTTAACAATCTCAAACTTGACAGATAGAAGTTGTGTGTGTTTATTGGTAGGTAGATAAATGAATTGATGGCCTGGTGGATAGACCAATGTTGGTCATTTAATAAAGAGAATCTTTTAGAATTAAATACAGGGAGCTCATATAATAGGATTGGGGTTAATTAAGTTTTTATAAAAAACACTGTAAATTGGATACTGGTCAGTATGTAAACCTGGATTTATGAAGCAGTAACTGATAGTAGGACCTTTGGATCGATTTAATTAAAAACAGGGTTTGTTGGTTTGTTTTTTAAAAAGGACTGTTAATGAAAAGGATTATATTTTCAGAGAATTTGTATGTTTTCTTTTACTCAAGCTCTTCAGTAATTTTCCTTTCAATTTTAAGTGTTATGTATCTGATTCTTGAAAGTAGAAAAACTCCATGGGCTCTGGAGATTACATGCTTGCACAGTTATTCCTATTGCAGCAACTTCCAGTCCCAAATGGAGCACCTCATAACTCTGGTTCAAAGTTGGTCCAATGAATTATAATGCTGGCATATCTGTGAGTGTGTGGTAACAAAAATCTCTGGAAAATGTTTCCTTATTTTCCTGAGAAAGAGCAACATCTCTTCATTTAGCGTTTGGATGTGCTCATTTAACAGAAGGATTTAATAGAATAACAGAGTTGGAAGGGACCTTGGAGATCTTCTAATCCAACTCCCTGCTCAAGCAGGAGACCCTATACCACTCCAGACAAGTGCTATCGAGTCTCTTCTTAAAAGTCTCCAGTGATGGAGCACCCAGAACTTCTGAAGGCAAGTCATTCTAGTGATTAATTGTTCTCAGTGTTAGAAAAATTCTCTTTACTTCTAGGTTGTTTCTCTCCTTGATTAGTTTCCATCCATTGTTTCTTGGCTTGCCTTCTAGTGCTTTGGAAAATAGGTTGACCCACTCTTTTTTGTCGCAACCCGTCAAATATTGGAACAGTGCTATCCTGTCCCTCCAGTCCTTCTTTTCACTACATTAGACATACTCAATCCCTGCAACCGTTCTTCATTTGCTTTAGCCTCCAGCACTCTTAATCATCTTTGTTGCTCTTTTGTGCACTCATCTTGACTGTTGTTTCACGTGCTCAGGCAGAGCCACAGAATTAATACTTGTACATATGATACCCTCTCAGGTCTCATTCCTCAGCATGTCGATTTGTTGGCCATGCCAGAAAAGCCACCAAGTTGGGGCTGATCACTGTCTTTCCTTTCTAAATGCAAGAAAATGTTGCTTACATATATCATTGTATAAAAAGATTATATAAATCCATAATCATCTAGAGCAACTTTGGGAGTTTTCTAAAACTATTCAAAGTTGATAATTCCATTGTCATCTTCCCTTAATTGGCAATGCAGAGCTACTGCTCTTTAACCTCATAAAGCAGTTCAATAAAGGTATATCAGATTTTCTTTCAAAGTAAAAAACATCCACGAAGTGACATCTTATAACTAAGAAGTAACTATATTGGGTAGTTTTATAATTCTAATAATGTGCTCAATATAGGCACAGTCCTCAGGCAAAGTCACTGGATTTCATATCCTTCTATTTCTCTTATCAAGCTACTTAAGCAGTGATTGTGATGCTCAAGTACCATCCTTTCCATCTTGGGACAAAGGCTTCTACATTGCTTTTCTGATGTCAGTGAACTTGTACAGACAGAAGTTCTAGTGCTATTATAAATTATCAGGATTAGTTCACCCCCAACTATCAGAATTATGGCTGCCCAGGTCATCAATCTTGGAGATCCATTTAATACCACTGAGATCTTATGAAATGTTTACTGTTGCATCAACTACCTAAGATTTTTCATGGTGGCAACAGGTACCTCAATATTTGAGAAAAATCCACTTTGTAACATCGGCTCATGCTACTACCCATATATTTCCCGTGTTTCATGCCCTCAGGTAAATTTTGATCTGTTGATATTGGTGCTTTCTACATTGTGTGGCTCAGAAGCAGCAACAGAATAAGCACTATGGCTTGTTTTATTTCAGGTTAGACCACGGGTCGGCAACCCGCGGCTCCGGAGCCGCATGCGGCTCTTTCAGCCGTCTCCTGCGGCGCCCAGCCACGTGCAGTGCCCCCCCCAAAAAAGTAGGACTCAAAAAGTTGAACCAATCAATTCAAACTTCTCACGAAAGAAGTTTGAATTGATTGGTTCCACTTCTTTGGTTTGTAGGACGCTGTTCGCCATGGGCTCAACATAGACGGGAGGGGGGGGAAGACAGCTCCGAAGGGAGATAGCCCTGTAGCAAGAAGCCGGCGGTCCGAGCGGAGCGGCATGGAAGACCTACCGGTCAGTGTGGGAAGCTCCAGTGTTGCTGGTGAGCAAGGCTTGGCCTCCGCAGCCCAGTTCCGCTCGCGGCTCGGGACTGGAGACACCGGTGGCGCACGGCCCGGACTGTCTGTGTTGCCATGGGACCACCCCCCTGCGGTGCCAGCTAATGCGGCATGTTTCCAGCGGCGAAAAAGGCCTGAGCGGCGGCGGAACAAGATGCTGGGCAGCACGAACTGAGCACGGTCTTGATAAGCAACAAGCCAAGGCCCCGCATCCCTCCTGCCGCCGCTTAGTTCGTGCTGCCCAGCGTCTTGCAATCGGTTGGAGAAAACAGGTGGATAGGATTGCAGCCAACGATAGTAGGACGTTAGAGCCGCCAACTCTGGTCTCCACCCGGGCGGGCAGGTGAGCGAAACCCCGAAAGCTTTTGTGTTCCTTTGCAAAGAGAAGATGCCGATGGCGCATGGCCCGGGGGAGGGAAAGACAGTTCCGGAGGGAGGCAGCCACGCAGCCAGAAGCCGGCGGTCCCAGCGGAGCGGCACGGAAGACCTACTGGTTGGTGTGGGAGGCTCCAGCGTTGCCGGTGAGCAAGGCCTGGTGTCCGCAGCCCAGTTCCGCACCCCGATGACCAGCTGGACCAGCTTTCACTGCTTCTTTGCAAACGAAGGCAAAAGGTTTCGGGGTTTTGCTCGCCGCTTAGTTCGTGCTGCCCAGCGTCTGCCTGCCTGCCTGCCTGCCGGCCTCCGTGCTCCTTCCCCGAAGCATGCAATTGCTCAGAGCCCGTCCCAAAAGGTGCTGCTTCCCTGGCAGGAGCCGAGTTTGCAAGCCTCGTTGGCAAGCCGGGAAAACCGAAGGTCCGGAGGGTTCCCTCCTGCTGCGGAGCTGCAGTGCCTGGCCGTGGGCTGAGGGGGGAGGGGTGGGGGGTATCCGGGGCCTAAAAAGTCCTCCAGGACAGGCTCGGGGCCGGCCCTCTTTCCCCGGGTGCAGGAGAAGGGGAGGCGCAGGCTCTCCACCTGGGNTGCCCGCCCGGGTGGAGAGCCTGCGCCTCCCCTTCTCCTGCGGCCGGGGAAAGAGGGCCGGCCCCGAGCCTGTCCTGGAGGACTTTTTAGGCCCCGGATACCCCCCACCCCTCCCCCCTCAGCCCACGGCCAGGCACTGCAGCTCTGCAGCAGGAGGGAACCCTCCGGACCTTTGGTTTTCCCGGCTTGCCAACGAGGCTTGCAAACTCGGCTCCTGCCAGGGAAGCAGCACCTTTTGGGACGGGCTCTGAGCAATTGCATGCTTCGGGGAAGGAGCAGGGAGGTCTGCAGGCAGGCAGGCAGGCAGGCAGACGCTGGGCAGCACAAATTAAGCGGCAAGCAAAACCCTGAAACCTTTTGCGTTTGTTTGCAAAGAAACAGTGAAAGCCGGTCCAGCTGGTCGTCGGGGCGCGGAACTGGGCTGCGGACGCCAGGCCTTGCTCACCGGCAATGCTGGAGCCTCCCACACCAACCAGTAGGTCTTCCGTGCTGCTCCGCTGGGACCGCTGGCTTCTGGCTGCGTGGCTGCCTCCCTCCGGAGCTGTCTTCCCCCCCCCGACCATGCGCCACCGGCGTCTTCTCTTTGCAAAGGAACACAAAAGGTTTTGGGGTTTTGCTCGCCTTCCCGCCCGGGTGGAGACCAGAGTTGGCGGCTCTAACGTCCTACTATCGTTGGCTGCAATCCTATCCACCTGTTTTGTGCAACCGATTGCAAGCCAAGCGCTGCCTGGTTCTGAATTAATAGCTTGGGGGGGAGCGTGAAGCCCACTGAACTGCGTGATCCCAATGACCGAGCTGACTTTGCAGGAGCCTCCATCGGATTGGAACTTTCCTGTCCGATTGAACTTAGTTAAGGCAGGGCCGTTCTTAGTGTGGTGTTCACATGTTAGTGGGGCTGACTAGTTCTCTGGCAAGGGTGCCGCGCTCCGGCCTTCCTCCAAAGCGCCGTCCTCGGAGGGGTAGTTCAAGGCACCACTTTCAGCCGGCTCCTTTGGCGCGGCCCCAATTCTGCTCCGGGGAAATGAGGGCTGGGCGGAGTGGGGCAGCGCTGCCTATCTCAGTCACGTGGAGGGCCGTATAAACACCACCAGATGGCTCCGCAGTTACCGCCGGGGGAGATGAGCAGGTGGTTGCTCCCGCGGTCACCTTCCCGCTGCTATGGAAGATAGCCTGGTCTGCACCTTTGGGGGCCTCAGCCTCCAGCAGCCCTGCCGTGCCCAAGGCAAGCCCCCCCACTCACCGCTTCAGCAAAGGGGGGAGAGCAGTCTTTTCCGAGGGGAGGTGAAGCCAGGACGGCAGAGCCGTCCATACCAGAGCTGGATGTGTTGCCTTAGGCTCCACTCTTCAATCAAGCCCCGTTACGGAAATGGGTCCAAGTGGCTCTTTCACCATTTTAGGTTGCCGACCCCTGGGTTAGACTTTTCTCTCTTACTTAGATTTATCATTCTAAATCTACCTTTTCTCCAACTGAAGAAAGGCCTTATATTTAACAACTATTATTCAGCTAATGATTTAGATGTAGACTTCAAACAATTCCAACTACTGAAATAAGATCTGATATTTTAATAGCTCGTTTTTAAGCCCGGGTTAGGGTTGCCTTTCCTCTCTTGTCTGTGGGATGACAAATAGTGTTTCATTTTTCAGTAACCTTGCCAGGCTATATTGATAGATGCTACATAAGGGCAGTTCTGAGTATGTTGGTCTTTGACAAAAAAAAGACTGAGAATATACTGGGATGAAGCGTATATAATGAAGCATAGCAAGACTGCATAGCACATACCATCATTTTTCCTGGTGAAATGGCACTTTTGCTCATTTATTTCCTTAAGACAAGCAAATGTTAGTGTTCTTTTTCTTACAGAAAGTTCAGCTTTGTCAAGCCAACAAATAGTATTACAAAATTTCTTGCAAGAGTATATTCAGTTTTATGCTTGGTCCCATTCCTTGGTTCCATCCCAGGTACCACATCTTTTAGCAGAGGATTTCCCTTTTAATGATGAAGGCTTTCTTCATTATACAAAGGTGGTGCCATGAAATGAATGTAGAAACTGAAAATGGAAGGGTATGAGATAAAAATGTTTAGAAACTCTACAGCATAACAGGTCTTACTTTTCAGAAATGCTTCCTCTCTTACCAGTCACAAGCATCCTAAGGAGGACACCGTTCAATCTGCTGCAACAATCAGCTATTCCAATAGTAAGGCAGGGTGAGTTGTTAAGAGTAGATGAGATTGTACTCACCATCTAGTTTCAGCAAATGCTCTAGGATTGTCATTATGCTGTAAGAGTATCTAGTCTGGTCCACTCTCAGCACATGTCAAAAGTCTTCCAGACTATATTGGTTAGGGCTACATAAATAATCTGAGAGAAATCTCTGTACTGGCCAGAAGTATTCTGAAGCACAGAATTGCTTCATTCAGTTGAACTTGAGTGGCCTTTTAGTTTGACAGAGCAAATCAGAACACTTCCGTGACCATATCAAAATAAGACTATGTTGCTTCACTACAACCAAGTATGAACAGTGATGAACAACACCACTACAGTCTTTATATAGGCAAACATAGTAGACCTAGTTTCTGCTCTTTCTAGTAGTATTGGTACTTCAAGGGGACAGTGATTCAATTTACAAATAGCAACAAGCATCATGCAAAAGCACTATAGTAGACATATAACACTATCTGTTATCTTCATCCCTACTTTTTAGAATGGGAATTGTCAAACTGGACCATGTCCAAGATGATAAGGGATTTAAAAGAACAATTTATGAGGAATCATTAGAGAAGACTGCAGGAAAACATGATTATTGTGAAAGGATTTGAAGGAGGATCATTGTAGAAAGGTGGAGAAATTTCCAGTATTGTGCCAGAAGACAGGAGACAAATTGGGATTTCAACTACAAAAGAAGTAGATGTTAGTTGGAATCAGGGGGGAAAATTCTTTATTCTTGAACTATTCACCAGTGGAACAGATTATCCTGTGAAATGGTAGACTCTCCTTCACTGGAATTACTTAGGCTGGATCACCATCTATCAGGAATGCTGTAATTGTGGATTAATGAGCTAAGAGGTTTGACCAAGGTCTATTGAAATCCTTATATTCCACGATTCTATGAATAAAGATTTTGGCTGCCTCAGGAAGTTTTCTACTAGGATAAAAAAATTGCAGTTCATTGCAGGATTAACTGCTGACTCTGTTTAGTTATATTTTCAGTTTCTTTTTAGTATAAGATCTTTCATCTCTCCATATGTGTTTTCTAGTGATCTCTCTGTAGATCACCTGCCAGTTAATTCATGGAGCACAGACTAATTCATCCAAACACAAAACATTTCCTTAAGGAACTAATTATTCTGTTTTAGTCTATATTCTTGCAGACGTTCCTGACTCTGAAGTAGGGCTTGTCAGTAACTATTACTGGTTTTGATCTCAAGTCCCTTTCAGCCCTGCAGTTTTCAGAGTAAAATGAACTACTTTTATCTTTTAAAATAGCCTTAGATCAGGGGTCCCCAACCTTTTGGGCACTAGGGCCCAGTTCGGTGGAGAGAGATTTTTCCGCGAACCTGAGGGTGCGTGGTTTTGTGTGCTGCCTGCATCCTGTGGATGGGGCTTTGCTTGTTTGTGCAGACCGGTTGTTGGCATGCCACAGCTCGGTACTGGTCTACAGACTGAGGGGTTGGGGACCCCTGCCGTAGATGATTGGATGGTATACAAAAATTAAAAACCAAATAGAATAAAATTCAGCAATCCAAATAACTAAGGTTGGAAAAAACAAACATTATATAAGTCATCAATTAACTAGTGGAATTTGCTCACATCTTAGCCCAAATGCCTAGGAGAAATTCTTTGTTTAGCTGCTTCATGAAATTGCTAGAAATAAGTCTCTGATGACAGCAATGCACTGTCTATATGGAAGCAATTTCAGTAGCTTCCGTATATTTGGTGGTTTCTTATATACAATCACAGTATTCACATTTTCCCACATGGTAGACAACCATTTTAAAATATTAGCAATTATAACTGTAGAAGCGCATTTCTAAAAATTACTCAGATAATCCTGATACAATGAAAAATGAAATTTGATTGCCACCCTTCTTAATGATGCTGGATTGCCAGTCTACTGATTATGCTGGATGATGACTCATGGCAATAGAATTCATAGGTTCTGTATTCTGATTTCATAAGTTAATAAAAGAAAGAGATTGCTTATATCCATTGTTATTTGAAATGTAGCAACAGAGAAGAGAGCGCGAAGTTAGAAGACAGCAAGAACGGGAACAAAGGAGGAGAGAACAGGAAGAAAAAAAACGATTGGAGGAGCTGGAAAAAAGGCGGAAGGAAGAAGAAGAAAGGAGGAGAGCAGAGGAAGAGAAGAGAAGAGTGGAGAGAGAGCAGGTAAATCTGAAACAGCATGAATCAATTATGTATGGTTTTCCTTCCTTCCTTCCTATTAGTATAGGAAACACTAAGGAAATGATTGGATACAGTTTAAAAAAGTATCTTCCATTGATCTGGTGTCTTCATTGTGTATTATTAGTATAGTCATTCCCTGTCAGTGTAGCCACACATTAAGAGCAGACTAGTTTGGGGAACCTGGTTAGGAATATGGGAAAATCTGAACTAATGTTTTATGATGGATTCCTGATTCCGGGCAGTAAGTTTCTTCCACAAGTCGCAACATGTAAGTATAGTAATAGACTTACTTTATCTGCTTATACTGAAGCAAATGACTTAGTTCAATGGTTTACATGCATGTATTTTTCAAAACTTATCAGTATTTGTTCTTGAAAATACTACATTAGTTTCTCAGTCTCATACATGAATTTTGCCTGTTTGAAATATAATTTGTGTATATGACAGAAAGTAAGGATATTCATATTGGAAAAAGTAATTTTCAGGAAATATAGTAAGTACTAAGAACATCACTGTGCTATTTAAAATTTATTGTATTCTGCTGTAAAGTTTATTTGGGCTTTGATGTCAAACAACATGTAATATATAATGGAATTTTGCAGAACATGTAATAATAGAAACGTTTTAGACTTGTATGAAATACTGCACTTAACAGTCATTCATGTAGTTTAGCTTCCCTGAACTTGGTATCTTCCAGAAAGTTTGGAACTGCAATTCCCAGAACTGCTGGGTGAGAATGCATTTGGAGGGGCTAGATTGGGGAAAGTTTGTCCCAACTTAATTTTGGGAAATACACATGCAGAAACAGTCACTCGTATAAAACAGATTAAAAAAATTGTTCTCCCTGAGTAACTTATTTGGGTCTTAGGAAATCATATTTTCATGTAGCTGAAGAAGTGCATCAACCATCTGCCATTATTGTTTGCATGCAGCTAGAGAAGTATTGTTAACACACACTCTCCAAAATGTACAGATAGTCCATGATTTACAACCCATTTGTTTAAGAACTGTTCAAAGTTATGACACAACTGAAAAAAGTGACCTATGACTGGTCGTCACACTGCAGCATCCTTGCGATCATGTGATTAGCAGTCGGCATGTGCTTACAATGGTTGCAGCGACCAAGAGTCATATGATTGCCATTTATGGCCTTCCCTGGTCTATGAGCAAAATCAATCGGGAAACCTGGATTCACCTAATGATTACAGTATTTGCTTAATGACCATAGTAAAAGTCATAAAATTAGGTGCACCTCACTTAACCACATCACTTAGTGGTGGAAGTTCTGATCCCAATTGTGGTCAAGTGTCAAGGACTACCTGTATTGCTGGCATTGATAGATTTGTTAAAAAAAACATATTGCTACAAAACGTTAACTCCACTTAATTCTGGGTATGCAAGGATTGTATAACTAGCTCCTATGCACCTTTTTTTGTTTTGAAAGATTTCAAGCAGTTTCATTTTGCCATTGCATTGCGTTATTAATTCCTTTTGTGTTCATTGTCTTTTTCATGTGTGTTTGAGTGCATGTGTTTACTTTTCCTCATTAATTCGCACGATAGGATGTTCTTAGCTTTGGATATGTTGCTGCATATTTTGACTTGGCTTAGGAATCCAGACTTCTGGAGTGTCACTGAAAATGCATTTGGAGTTATATCTTTCTCTAGTGGATGTCTGTTTTTTTATGTTCTGTCATAACCACCACATACTTCAGATTGGCATTGTCTGTGTTGATGATGAGGCTAGGATCAATTTATAGTTGAGGTTAAGGTTCCAATTGAGAGATTTTTTTGATGGAAAGCTTGCAAAAGGGATGCCTTAACTAAGCCTGGCTCTAGCTGTTGCTCATGGTTCATCACAGGTGCAAAACTAATTATTTTATTAAAAATGCATGTGACTTTGTGTTGGCTGTGTTGATAAGACTTGCTAGTATTAACTACCACCCTGTTTTTAAAAAATCATTTGCTTGTTTTTAAGTCAAAATTCTACAGGCAAGATTAATTTTTCCTACCCCACATTTCTTCTTCTTTTCAGTTAATTTTTTGGAGGGAGGGTTTATAATGGATTTTTTTCTGTCCTTACTTTAGCTGATAGGGTTTAATTTAATTGTTCTTTAGGTAGTCCCATTATTAAATTTATTATTGAATTGTCACCTGAAGGTGAATTGGGATAGGTGGCATTTTTGTTTTTCTTTTGTGTGGTGTTGTACTCAGGTGCTTTGGATACATTCCTGTTGTGAACAATTTTATTGCTGGGTAATTTCTATGTGACAGGAGTATATCAGGCGACAGCTAGAAGAGGAGCAGCGGCACCTGGAAATTCTTCAGCAGCAGCTGCTCCAGGAGCAGGCCATGTTACTGGTAAAGCACTGTATCTGTTTTGTTAGTAGCTACTGTATGGGATTGCTTTCTCTGACCGGTGTCCCAGATTGTCTTTAAATGGACACAGCTGAACTTTATGCACAGTAGAGCCTGGCACAAGAGCTAATCATCCTACAGTGTATTGGGCTGGCAGACCTATGTGAACCATGCTGTATGATAATCTGACAAGCCAATAAGTGAAGTTTTTTCCCCCCCTAAGTTAAAGAAGTTACAGTTTGGAATTGACTTTCTGAACAACCTTTCTCAAAAGAACAAGAGTGCAGGCCATGTATTTTATTAAATATTGGATATAAAAGTCAGGGTACTGTGTTCTTTTTGGCCCTCCCATTTCCCCCACCACAACAAAACCACTCTATCCTTCATGGCAAAATAGATTTATGACTGTGCCGATCACAATAGTTTAAATAATATTATGCCTGTAAGTAGTGTAAAATGCTTTATAAATTAGGGGGAACCTTGTGCTCTATTTGAATGTAAATTTGAAGTTTGGTATATTTACTTACACTGCAACTGCAGCAAAATGTATAATCACCAGAAGATAAGCAAGTGCCTGCCAGCATGTTGTTCATATTTTGACCTGTTCTCTCAAAGGAATACAGATGGCGAGAGATGGAGGAACACCGACAAGCAGAGAGGCTTCAACGTCAGTTGCAACAGGAACAGGCATATCTTTTGTCACTTCAGCATGATCACAGGAGGCAGCAACAACAGCAACAACAACAACAGCAACAACAGCAACAACAGCAGCTCCAGCAGCAAGAAAGGAATAAACAAAACTATCATACCCCTGAGCCTAAATCCCATTATGAGCCTACTGAAAGGCCTCGGGAGGTAAATTCTGTCTGAAATTATTAGAACCAGTACTGTTTTTAAAGTATCTATCATAATGTATATAAAGACCACCTTCCCATAAGAATGTCAAGAGAGGAAGATGAGTGTGTCCCATTACCAGTCTTGGAAGAAAAGGACAATTTTTAAATATACTTTTACAGAATGTATATAATTTCCTTTTATAGAGCACAAGCAGGTAGCATGTGACCAATTTCTATGTTTGAGGATTACCCAGGAAAAATACATTGGGGACCAGCAATTTAGCCCATAAAATCTCTTCACTTCTCATATAGCATTCAAAACAATAGGTAAAATAGCTATATTACACTAAAGTCACATGAAATTTCTTAATTGCTTAAATGCTGTGTTGCAGTCACTTCTGAAGAAAAACCTCTAGTCAATGTACAAATCAATTTGCTTAACTTTTAGCAGTGACAGGTCCGTCGTGACTGGTAAGATTTGGATTAAATAAAGCCTATTAAGATGGAGAGGGAAATATCTCATTTATGTTATTTTATATATTTTATGGTCAGAAATAACAGGTCTTCTACACACCATTCATTAGTGATTATTGTATTGTGGCATAATCTATACTGGCCAATGGCCTCAATAAAGATTTTATATTGTATTAATTCATAATAAAACTGATGACAATGTGATAGTTTACCAAATAGTTTCATGGATGTAAAACCATGTTTTGGGTGCAACTTTATTGCTACATTAAAGTTTTGAGAACAACTTCTAGAGAAATTTGAAGATTGCTCTTAAGGCTTAAGGAAGGTCCAAGTTTTAACAAGCTTCAACCTTGTTTAATTTCAAAGTCCAAATAAGGGTAGCTAACTACTGCTACTGCTGGGATAATTTCCACTAAAATACATTTTTCTCAAAAAAGCCATGTGATAATTTGTGTTGTCTGCAGATTAACATTAATCATACCATGTTGAATTGATGCTGGACACTGACCATTATATGGAAGAAAATGTATTTATTTTATTGTATTTACAGTATAATCCATCCCAATCCCAAAGAGCAATGGGCAATAGTAGAGATGAGCATACTGTCATATTGAGCTGAGAGCTACATAAAGCTTGAGATTCTAGATTACTAGTGTTATTTGTAGTGAGTGCAATCTGTTTAGTTGACCAGAAACATGATACTTGTAGTTTCTAAATTTCTAAAAATCATCTTTTCATTATATCAGTTGATTCCACATATGGCTTTTTTTCTTTCCAGGTTGATGACAGATATAGAAAGAATAATCAGAGCTCCCCAGAAGCCCAGTCTAAACAGGGAAGCAAAGTGTTAGATCCACCAGTGCCTTCAAGATCAGAGTCCTTTTCAAATGGAAATTCCGAGCCGGTTCAGCCATCATTGCAAAAACCAATGGAATCACAGGTAAAATCCTTGTGAAATGTATGATGATGAGATCGGGAGAACAAAGAAGAGTTGGGAAGTAACATATATGGAAACCAACAGATTACATTACACCGGTATTTGTATGATGCCATAAGAGAAAACACTTTTCCATATTTGTGTGTGAGGGACTCTCTTATTGTTCTCCCTGGTAAGCTAACACTTCATTGACATATACTCTCAGTAAAAAATATATTTTTCATATCTTTCCTTGGCATTTCTTAAAATTGTAGAGAATGTTATTTTTATTTCATTCCTTCTGAATTTGACATTTTGAAAGAAAAATTCTATCTACTGCTTTTCTATTTCATAAAACTGACTTTTCATCACATGGATTAGCAGTGGTTAAAATAGAATCTTACCCCTGTTTAATGCATTTTCCTACAATTTTCTTAAGATAATAGTTGAATTAACTAGGGTAAAGGGACACTATTTCTGCCTCAGGGACATGTTCAGTTTCTGAAAGCCTTGAATCGAGTTCCCAGAATCCTCCAGAGGTTGCTACTGGAAGGCTAGTGTTAACTATCTGACTTAATCATTAAAAGTATTAATTCATTCCAACTTAATTAAAGAGAAATGAAAATAAAATAATATTTAATTTTGTTTCTATTCTCCATTTAAAAGCATACTTGCTCTGGCAAAATGAAAATACTGAATGAGAATTTTTTCAAGCAGGTGGATTCAATTTCCAAACTTAAAGCAGTGCCCAAAGATCAATCAATGTGTGATCAGTTTTCTAATACAGCTTGCTTTCTCAAGATAACATTGGAGAGACAATGATCTCTCCAAGAGATTCAATAATATAGGTTACTATGTATTTAAAAACAATTATAGTGACTGGATTTTTGTATAGATCCATCTGATAGGTTTGTCTTTATAAAACAATATGTGATTGTTGACAATTGGCAATAGTAAGTCAAAAAAAAAATACCATATGGTCATTGTAATTGTCAAAAATACCTAATTATTTCTGACTAGGAAAATCTTTTGGAAATTTTTGGGGAAAATTATGTTAAGAAAAAATAAACTAGTTATTTGTCATAATTAATAATGTTCAGTTTAAAAAACTATTTAAAAGAAAGAGTTCTTTTAAAATCATTATAGTCTTCTAAAATATATTTTTATGTAATACATTTATGCTATAGGCAGCTCTAAATTTACAAAAACTTCCTTTAGCTATCCTTTCTCTTAATACATTTTCCTAGTAATTTTCTGTGTATTCCTATCCTGTTTCTTTATTATGTATCCTTTTCTTTCTAGAATTCTATGAAACTTAGTTAGGTTTCATGTTTGAACAGCTTCTGATACTAAAGAAAAAATATGGGCATAGTATAGTATAATTCTATAGGTGCAGTAATAAATTATTATTCTAAAGTTTACTTGCATATGACAGTAAAGTGCATATGATCATATTTTTGTGGTCTCTAATGTGCATATATGTAAATGTATAGTGTATGCATATATCACATATTACGTGATCTTTGTGTGTGCATTGAGTGTGTGCATATGTGATGTTTACACTGTATATACACACACATACATGCATACATTCACCAGAGCACATATATAAACCAGTACATATATTTGCTGAAAAATAAACAGTGCCTTTTAATTTCATGTAATTCTTCCATATGTCTAAATCAGGGGTAAGCAACCTTGGCTCTTTTATGACTCGTGGACTTCAGCTCCCAGAATTCCTGATCCAACTATGTTGGCTCAGGAATTCTGGAGTTGAAGTCCACGAGTCATAAAAGAGCCAAGGTTGCCTACCCCTGGTCTAAATGCAACATATTTCACATTCTGAATATACCAGTAAATTGTTTCAAAGCCATTGTATTTACCAGCTTTTTGGTTACTTCTATTTACTCCTACTACTCCAAAATTTGATCCTTTTATTGATGTTTTAAATTTGGTGTAGGGCATGTTTGGAACTTTGACCACATGTTAGAACAAGTGGGATTTTCTGTCATTCCCTTCCATGAACCTGTATGTTCAGAATATGCTTTCCGACATGCCAGTACACTGTGTTCATAGCTTTTCATGGTCTCTAAGCATCTTCCTTGCTTTAAGCCCGTTGATTTCATCATGTGTTTGCCTTGCTTCATACCGCTGATGTGACCACCCTAGTAGCTAAATCCTTCTTGCCTTTTATTCTGTGTTTAATTGGGAAAAGTCAGTTGTACAGAACGCATTGAATGTTCTATGTTTTTTTTTTTTGTAAGGTACAGTGGTCTCATCTGGCATCTCTCAAGAACAATGTTCCCCCTGTCTCACGGTCCCATTCCTTCAGTGACCCTTCTCCCAAATTTGCACATCACCATCTGCGCTCTCAGGACCCATATCCACCTTCACGCAGTGAAGTGCTAAATCAAAGTTCTGACTCTAAATCTGAGGTACCTGACCCCACCCAAAAGTCTTGGGCTAGATCAGACAGTGACGAGGTTCCTCCAAGGGTAAGAAATAGAAAGACAGAAGTTTGACTTTTTTAAACCAAAGAATAACAGAAGGCATGTGCTAGGTATTTAATTAATGAATGCACACCTGTAGAATATCAGAAACAGGCTTTTAATATGTTCATATGCCACCCTGGGGATTTTTTTTTAAAGGGTGGTATATAGTAATAATCCTTCTCCTCCTCTTCGTCATTTTTTTTTCAAGAAGAATTTGCCTTTGAAAGTAGATAAGGGATTACAGAAAATTGAAGATCAGCAAAAATGTATAAGCTGTCTACTATTCATAAATAAAATATTTATCATACAAAAGGTAATATCCAAGAAAACACAAACAAAAAAATCATAGCCAAAAGTTATTTTTCATCCTTTAATTAACTTAAGTCAGTAAATATTTAAGATACTATTGACCACAAAAACATTTTTAATGTGATTTACTTTTATCAGATATAATCTTGCTTTCCTTCTAGTCTGCCTTTTACTGATTCATTACTAAGCATTTGTTGGTTCCTTAGAGCTTAATTTTCTAAATCCCCATGCTATTGTAGCCTATTGCTTTGTAAATCTCTTGCTTTAAAGTTCTATGTTCTGTCATGATCGTCTGTGAGTGGATAGTTATTTGTTTCTATGCTAGCTATTTACTAAATGTCCTATTTTTTCAGCATCTTAAATGCAGTCCAACTGGATTTATGGATTCTATAGTTGATGAACATTTTAACCAATAGAATTACTTTATTTAGGTACTAGTAATATAGCTTTATATATTTAGTAATATATCTGTGTATATATTTATGTATATCTTTACAGGAGCAAAAGAAATATAGTTTTCCACATGCAACATTATATTAATTATTTTTATTTCCCCTTGTTTATTCCATAAGGTACCAGTGAGAACCACATCCAGATCACCTGTGCTATCCCGCCGAGATTCTCCACTACAAAGCACGGGGCAGCAAAATAACCAAGCAGGTCAAAGAAACTCCACGAGGTTTGTAATGTTTTCTTCCTGACACCAAGGTTGAGGGAGAAAGCACTCTGGAATCCCATCTTCACTCAGAATATAAGATTTGAGCTGTATTGATTTTTTTAAGCCAAAGCCTGCTATAGCTAAGCAATCTCAAAAGGTGTATTTATACCTTTAGGAAGTAATAACATCTTAATGACTTCCCAGCACCATTTATATAAATAGGATTTCCTTCTGAAGAACTGTGCTAGGTTATCATACTTCAGCCTCTTTTTAAAATATATTTAATATGTCAGAATAGTAGCAAAAATAATAATTTACTTATTATTTAACTTCACTGAAATGCCAGAAATGATTGCAGAAACCTGTCTGTTACATTGACCAGTTTTAATCCATCTCCTCTTTAATTCTGTTTAATTATGACAATTCAGTGGAGCATTTTATGGGCTAAAGTAACTTACATCTGCTCCCTCAGATACCAAAGTTATAGCAGTTTCTAATCATGTCTGTTAAACCTGTTTTGTGATTTTGTCAGCTTGTACAGATTGAGAATGTGGATTCTATGTATGATCAGTCTCTTAGGCAATGCATAATTGCATTAGCTTTATTGTCTAAATTAGTCATAAGAGACTTGCTAGAGTAGGTGACAAATGTGTTGAATTTGCAGTGAGACCTTCATCAAAAAAAATCCCTCCTTTGATTTAATCATATTAAAATACAAGCGCATTTTGATGTTTCTCATTTTTTAGCAAGAAGGGTATGGTGATTTTAGCTTTAGTCATTTGTAGAGTAACACATTAAACTCTAGCTTAACCTCTAGAGATTGTAGAGCTTATTTTAGAATATAGATTGCATTTTCCCAGACCCACAAATGACAGAGCAGTTTATTTTTATTTTGTCATCAGCCCCAAGAAAATTACTAGACCTTTAGGCATACAGTATATCATGTGACAGGCTGGATCAGGATCAACATATTTATTCAGTTATTTTATATCCTGCTTTTTCCCCAAGGGCTCAAGGCACTATACATAACATTTCATTGTTCAGTTTTTCCCACAACCCTGTGAGGTAGTTTGAGCTTTGCTACAGTCATTCAGTGAGCTTTCAATGGCCAAAGATCATACACTCTTAAAAAAAAAGAAAGAAAAAAAATCACAATCTGTTGGAGTACCCCATAATCCAACATTTGAATGTGATTAGTTGGAAATGATAGTCTGCACTACAATGGGCTCCAGTTTAGACTGGTAGAGTACATGGTCAATTTTTCTTCAGTTGTATCACAAGTGGATCACTGTAATATACTATATCTGGACTGTCTTTAAAGAATCCTATAAATTTATACTGATCCAGACTGTAGAAGCAAGTATGTTAATGGATATATAACAATGCATTGATGTTATATTAATATTCCTTTCTGTATTTATTGCTAGTTTGCTTCTTGGCATACATTAGTATTGTGATTACATTTACAAGTAGTCCTCAATTTACAATCCCAGTAGACCCTAGAATTTTTGTTGTAAATCACTGTGATCATAAATTGAGTCACCATGATCATTAGTCCAAAGCCAGCTTATCCAATAAGCAATCTTTTTTTGCCAGAAAGTGGCAAAATAACATTGCAAAATGTAATCATGTGACTGTGGGATACTGCAACTGGCCATAAATGTGAACTGGTTGTCAAATACCAGAAATGCAGTCACAAGATTGCAGGAATGGTCCAAAAGTCTTAACTGCAATGAAGGCTATAAGTAGCTTTTTTCAAATTCATCATAATTTTGAAAGTTCTTAAGCAACTGTAAGTCCTCAATAAGTTGAGAACTACCTGGATAACACTAAATAGCTTGGATTCTAGAGACCCAACATAATACCTCATAATAACCTGAAGATATCATATGAATATATATTTTAGTAGATAAAGAAGAATGTGGACAAGAACACCATCCTTGCTTCTCTCCAACTTTTAAAAGTCAAGAGAGAAGCTAGCAGAAAACTAGCTTGCAATTGCTTGAATGCAACTGTTGTTCGAATTCAAAAACATTCCTGAATAGTTTATGTAGATTCTTAATCATCTAGGTCATAATTGTCCCAAAGATGCTTTTTCGGGAGGCAACTGGACTTCTTTGTTTTTCTTTGAAGACATTTTGGTTCTCATCCAAGAAGCTTCTTCAACTCTGACTGGATGGTGGGAAATGGAAGGATTTATACTCCTTGCAGACAGCTTGTCATTTACATTCTTTTGGAGAGTTCTTGAGGCCACATCTTCAAAGATGCTACTATTGCAAAAAAGAAAACAAAGCCACTGTTAGAAGGATCCAAAATAAATAAGAAAATGTTTTTGAAACATTTGAAACAGAAAAGGGGCGTTGGTCTTACCTGAACGCCTTTTCTCAGCATGACGATGGAGAATCCACCAATGGGTTTTCCTCGTCTTCTGCCCGTAGACTAGTCGGCCAATTTGCTCCGCCTCTCCTCCTGGGACCTCCCTTCCCCAGTCTCGACGAGGCGAAAGCTGCTTGGCTATGTTTTCTTGTGTTGACTCCATCCTCTCCCCTCACAGGACCTGATAGTTATAGTTATAAAAAAGGCAGAAACTTGTCCACCCCAAGGATAAAACATCCAGATACAAACTGAGCAATCTGCTTGGTATATGCAGTAAACCACTTTATGAACACATGGCACAACATAGGAGAACAAACCCATCAGGACAAGATTCAGCAGTCCATCTGCATTTAAAAGACAAAGGCCATTCTTTCGAAGGCAGAAAGTCCACATTTTGGACAGAGAGGACCACTGATTTGAAAGAGGGGTTAAAAAAGCCATCTATTTCAAAATTGAACAGTCCTCTCTCAACAGAGGGGGAGGATATGACATCAGCTATCTCCAGTCTACAACACAGTCCTTTCAACAGTTCCAAGAAGGCTCCACACCCATTTGCACTACTCAGGTGACCTGAGATAAACCTCTAGGTGGCCTCTCTAAAAAATGCAAATGAAGCTGTCTGCAAGGAGTATAAATCCTTCCATTTCCCACCGTCCAGTCAGAACTGAAGAAGCTTCTTGGATAAGAAAAAGTCTTAAAAGAAAAACAAGAAAGTCCAGTTGCCTCGTGAAAAAAGCATCTTTGGGATTCCTGAATAGATTTTAAAAAGATTGTTTCCTATACCTCACCTAAATCATAATGGATAATTATAGTTCAGGTGTTCAATGACATCATTGATAGTGTCTTTCAGATCTGTGGAATATATTCTTTGTATTGTGCTGAGGGTTTAATCTCAATGGTTTAAAATTATACCTAGGGATACATTTTTTCTATAAATAAATACTTGCTTTATTATCTTTTCAGTTCTGGAAATCTAAGAAATTTTGATAAAGCATGGAGTGTTGCAAAGTATCTTTTTACAAAGGATTAATCTCGCATTGTTGAAACACACACTTTATAATTCAAGGGCAATGATAAAAAATAGTAAACAGTGTAATTTTGAAAGTGAAATTTCCAGATGCCTTTTTTAAGCATTAGCACAAAATAGCTGCTAGACTCAAATAAACTATATTTGTGTTATTCTTGTTGGCCTTTTGCCTTTATTGTGTCTTATTTGTGGATTAATGAAGATCAGACTTCTGAAATGTACATTTTTATCTTTTTCAGACAGGTTATAGGCAATGCAGATTGGATTATTAAATTTTGGGTATCCCCACTACTCTTCTTGTTTTTTCTTTTAGCATAAGCTGCATTACCTTCCAAAGGGAAAGCACAACATGTACAGCTTATTTTTTTTTT
Organism: Protobothrops mucrosquamatus; assembly: GCF_001527695.2. Classification (NCBI taxonomy): domain Eukaryota; kingdom Metazoa; phylum Chordata; class Lepidosauria; order Squamata; family Viperidae; genus Protobothrops; species Protobothrops mucrosquamatus. The sequence goes on along the minus strand of NW_015386639.1, from coordinate 53,424 downwards.
CTTGTTGTTCTGGTGCAAAGAGGTCAAAGCTCTTGTAAGGACCATAAAGGCTGAGTAAGGAGTTGGAAATGGCATTCCTAGTTGATAAATAAGCCTCAGTAGATAGTGACCTCATTGGCTTAATATGCCCAAACCAGATGAAATCATCTAAATGCAATTTTGTGTTTTCAAATTGCTTGCTTTAGTTTTCATGTGTTCAGTTGGACTCTTTAAGAAGATATAGATTAATAAAACAGGCTTAAATGCAGTGACCAAAGGGTGATCCTATTTCCTAAAAATGTTGCTAAAACTGAGATTAGGAAGATTCAGTTTCAAATTGTCCATGGAAATTTATATGTGACCTTAGGTTGGCCCTTATCCCTCAATCTTGCCTGCCTATAGAGTTGTTATTAAAATGGAAAGAGTCCCATGTGCAGATCCAAGAGTAGAAATAAGAAGCTTGATCTTCGGAAAGCGGATTCACTTCTGCTGACACAGTCAGTGTGTTAAGCTAAAGAAAATGCATCCCCTTTTACTATATCCAGGAGGAGACAGCTGAGGAGAAAAACTGGTTGAAAATAGATTAACGTCTGAAATTATTCATACTATTTTCTTATTGAGAAAAGGCACCAAATCAGCAGGAAGAAGAAGAACAGTCTTTGTCTAAGCTCTTGTAAACCAAACAGGAAAATCTAGCAGGTCTAGATTTCTATCCGAAAAGAGAGGTAGAATATGAATTCTCTATCCGAAAAGAGAGGTAGAATAATCTCTAGCCGAAAAGAGAGGTAGAATATGAATTTTAATTTAAATTAAATCTCTATCCGAAAAGAGAGGTAGAATATGAATTTTAATTTAAGAAAAAGAAAGCAAGGGCATAATTAATCATTTAAAAAAAATCTTATCATTTTTAGCAATATAGAACCTCGGTTACTCTGGGAAAGAGTGGAAAAACTGGTGCCAAGACCAGGAAGTGGAAGTTCTTCTGGATCAAGCAATTCGAGTTCACAGCCTGGTTCCCATCCTGGTTCCCAGAGTGGATCTGGAGAAAGATTCCGGATGAGATGTAAGGAAAAAAATAAATTATTCCCACAAATACATTCATTCCAGGTTCATTGCATCCAGAAAGAGATTTTGAATGAGATATAAGCAAAAAAACCTGTTATATATATATATATATATTTACTTACTTGCTTGCTTACTTACTTATCTATCCCTCCACAAAAGGAAGTTTTTACAACCTATGCTTAACAGTTGCTGTAAGACCAAGGGTAGTAGACTTTTCCTATATGATGCTGAGATTATACTGGCAAGTACATGAAATATACACACTTACATGCATTTTACACACACACACACACACACACAAACATACATACACATAAACATTTCTGTTTCCAAGTCACTTTAAGTTATAAGAGCTATATATGTAGGAACACTTAAACAGAAATTTATTCTGGAAAGAATACCTTTGAATATGTTGATAAAGAAATGTACAGGTAGTCCTTGGTTAACCATTCTTTCACCAACCATTGAATGTTATGATGTCGCTAAATGAGCAAACTTGGGAATAGTTCTTGAAGTTACAACTGTCACAATATCCCTCTGATCATGTGTATTTGACAACTTATAATTATGACAGTCAAGTGTCCTGTGGTCACATGTTTGCTGTTTGGAACATTTACTGCCAACTTCCAACAAGCAAAGGAGATTGACAGGAAGCTGTAAATGACAATCCGATAATGATACACCTAATAACCATGTGGGATTTGCCTAAAAATGGCAAGTAGAACTATCAGAACTACCATTGTACGTTGACATACTAACATAACGTCACACTCTATGGCCACATTCCTTGGTAATGAAGTTCTTGGTCTGAATTATTGTTAACCAAGTACTATCTGCATTATTCTCATATGATCTGTTATTAATATTGACTCTATTAATCAAATTGAGATTTTTAATAACTATTTTCTGTTTCAAATGCTTCAGAAACATTTTCTTATTTATTTTGGATCCTTCTAACACTGGCTTTGTTTTCTTTTTTGCAATGGTAGCAAGAACTGTCTGATTGTTTGCTGCTGGATGTTCCCATTTTTCTATTTTATTTTTTTTAAAAAATAAACTGGGCTTTTGTGTTACTTGATTACTTAGCATCATCAAAATCTGAAGGTTCACCTTCACAACGTAATGAAACTGCAGCCAAAAAGACTGAAGAGAAGAAAGAAGTATTCAGACCCTGCAAACCTGCGGTAAGGCTCTTCTGTTGCTTGTTAGCTCTATATTTATGGTCTATATCTTTGCATAGAAGACAGCGATAATTGTTTGAATTAGATGATAAGGAAATGAATGAATCAGGTGTGATGTTTAATTTTTATTAACATTGGTCATCTGCAGATAACATAAGCAGTGTATTTTTATCCCTAGCATTTTTAATTTCATAATATTTCCAATAACTACTTCAAAGCAATTAACCCAAGCAAGCGGAATTTAAATCAGCAAATAATATCTAAGAGATTTTAGAATTCTTGAAAACTATGTGACAGCCAGTCCAAATGGGAAAGCTTTAGGCACAGTTACAGTGATGATTTTGATGACTGAGACCTATGTTAATATGGAGCCAAGAAAGAACCTCCATAGGCAGTGATAGTGCAAGGTGAATAGGGCATAGAAATGGGTAGAGTTAAAGTTTTCTCTCCCCCCCACACCCTGACTTTCTTGAAGGGAGTTTTGTTTTGTTTTGCTTTGCTTTCACAATTGTGCTAAACTTAGGACATTCAAGACCAGGACTTCCAGTCATTCTTAACTCATTAGAGAAAGCCATGGGTTTTACTTATGTCAATACTACTCAGGAAAACATATTTTTCAATTTGCAAGCATTTTTTCCTGAAAGCCCTACCGAGTTGCCTTTAGTTCTATTGCCCATTCAACACCAACACCCTTCCATTCAACAGAGGTGATGTACTGAAAGCCAATCTGTGCAGATAGTAAAAAAACCAGCCATTTTTAATTTCCCCTAACTGCATTTCGTCCAGCAGTAGGAGGGACGTTGCCTTTCATTTCTATAATTAAATCTGTACTCATAGTTTCCCACAGTTATAGTTTTCCCATACATTAAAATTAGCTTGTTTACTTATGCACTAATAGAAAGCTTTTCTGAAGATCAGCAGGGCCAAATCTAATTTGATTGAAATATTAGAAAAAAATTAATTTGTTTCCTTAAATCTCGCATCTGCCTTTTTCCCCCCTATTGACGTCATTTTGACTTTTTATGGAAGCAGTTCATTTGTCTGATTCAGCACAGATGTTTTTGGTTTTTATATTACTGTTTCTTATAAAATTTAAAGGGAAATAGGGAAAAACAAGCTTCTACTTTCCACTATCCTGATTCTTATTTATAATCCCATGTCACGCTCTTATTTCATGCTCTACTTTCTTACTCCTTCCTTTAAAATTTTAAGTAAGCCACTGCTGTAATTTTAGTATCTTTAAGACCCAAGATAATTGGATCAATTCCTGAATTAATGTTGTATTTTAGTTATGTATTTCATTCCTTCATTTAAGTGTTTAAGTAAGCCAATGTTGTAATTTTAGTATAGTGAACCTCCAAGATAAGTGCCTTAATTCCTGTACTAATTTTGCATTTTATCTTCCTTTCCCAAACCATGCACCATATCTTGGTCCAATGTTGATTTGCTTTTTTTGTCATGTGACTGATCTTCAGGGAGAAGTGGTAAGTAGAGTTAATTTATGGAATAACTTCAAACCTTAACATGACTTAATTTAAATTTACAAAACTTTCCATACTCTTTTTCCACATCTGGCCATTTGAAACTGCCAAAAGAAATCTGTGGAATCTCAGGGACTATTGTTAGCAAAACTGGGCAGAATATAACAGGCAACTAGGAGGAAAGAGATTATATGATAAAGCTAAATTAAGAAAGCTAATAGAAAAAGAATTTCATTCAATAATACTCATGTCCTATCTCAGGAGATGTTAAATTTCAAATCCTGCTGTGAAGGTTATATGAAGTGAATTTTGCTTGATTTAATTCTATTAGAATTAAAGCATTAAAACATATACCAGTTTATCTATCAGTATTTCCTAAAATAATTTACCAAACGTAGAATAAAAGTATCAGTTAATTCATGGGATTCAGTTCTTGGAACAAACTGTTGAAACAGGCTCAGCATTAATTTTGAAACATTATTATGATATGCTTTTCTTTCTAGGATTTAACTGCTTTAGCAAAGGAATTGCGGGCAGTGGAAGATGTACGACCACCTCACAAAGTGACAGATTATTCATCATCAAGTGAAGAATCAGGAACAACAGATGAGGAGGAGGATGATATGGAGCAAGAAGGAGTTGATGAATCTACTTCTGGCCCTGAAGATGCCAGAGCAGTGTTAGTTGCATTTTTCCTATTTCCCTTTATTAAAGAATTTGTCATGGTTCCAATAGATCAGTGGTGGCGAACCTTTTAGAGACCGAGTGCCCAAACTGCAACCCAAAACCCACTTATGTATCGCCAGGTGCCAGGTGGGTGTGGCCCACTGGGTGGGCGTAACTGTGGTGGTCATGGCAGACTGAGTGGGTGTGGCCAAGGTAGGCATGGTCATCTTGATGTTGCTCGTGGGGAGGGACGCCTATGGGGGCCGGGCAGGGTTTGGGAGATCCAGGGGGTCTCTGGCAGGTGGGACAGTGGGCAGGAGGCTTGTCCTGCGGGGTGAGGCGAGGCAAGGTTAGGCAGGGCGGGAGTCCCATTGTCACAGGGCAAGGCAAGGCAGGGGCCAGGGCGGCTGCTGCCTGACCCCATTGGTCCCCACACACAGAGGCCAGTGAGCGCATGGGGGCCGACAGTGTTCGTCAGCAGCCACAGCCTGCCGGCCCCTCAAACAGCGCACTCTGGGGCTCCGCAGCCCACCACCAGCAGTTCAAAGAAGCTGCCTCTGAGCTGGACAGCCGTCTGACAGCTGAGGAGGCGATGCAGTGGGTCATGCCCGGGAAAAGGAGAGCATGCGAGGCCAGGAGGGATGGGATGGGGGGAGGGAAACCAGCCATGCTAGGATGCATCCGGCCACGTGGGACCTCGGTGAGTTAGCGGGAGGCTGGTTGAAGAGGGACGGTTGCCATCTCTGGGGCATGGCATGTGTGCCCACAGAGAGGGCTCTGAGTGCCGCCTCTGGCATGCATGCCATAGGTTCGCCACCATTGCGATAGATGAAACCTTTTAAAAAACTTCAAGGCAAAGATTTATTCCTCAAAGAACATTTTATTCAGGAAACAAAGTATCAGCTTGTAAATAGTTGGCAAAGTATCTGCACATACTTAGACTAAAGTTCCCTCCCCCATACAAAGTAACAAGTTGCAATTCCCACCCCAGAAAGGTTGTCATAAATCACATTCATCAATTATTCTAAACCGCAGGCTCTCCTCCCAACTTTTCAATCCACCAAAACTTTATCTAACATTGACCTTGATTCTCACCCAGCTGCAAATGTTATGACTAACAGAAAATGCTCAAGCATTCCCCCTTCCCCCCCTCTACATCTGAGAATCCCAAATAACAGAAAAAAGCACAAGGAAAGTAAAAGGTAAAATGGCCATAGTTTCTCAATTGTCCGCAGCGCTGACAGAATCTTTGTAATTTATAGGGTTGTCCTTTTTACTATACACTTCTAAAAAATAAACTTTAAGAAAAATATATAACAAACTGAGAAAAATAAAAGGCTAAGTCTGATGGTAACAATAACAATTCATTTCTAATTCCATAATCTCTTAAAAGACAGGTGTTTCATGGATACGTAATAAGTAATTCTTTAGTTGTAGTTATTTTAATATTGTAGTGAATCTTGAATATTGAAGCACCAATTATGAAATGTCCTCACCAAACAGATCCACTTTGAACCTCAGCAATGGAGAAACGGAATCAGTAAAAACAATGATTGTGCATGATGATGTGGAAAGTGAACCTGCCATGACTCCTTCCAAGGAGGGCACTTTAATCGTCCGACAGGTAATGCATTTTTCAGTATGTATTTGTTCCTTTTCATCAATTCATTCATTCTCTCATTTATTTTTTCCCACTTTAAAATTGGTTACAGACCCAGATGGTAGCCATTTATGAATAAACAGATTTAGAGCATGCAAAGGGAATAATAATTTTCACCTATCGTTTCCACTGTGTGTTGCATGCATACATTGGAATGACTGTTGTATGATACTGCAGTGTTTATTTTAATCTCTTCTAATGTGGAATAAAAAAACTGTAGATGTCATAGCAGGAACCTGGTGTAAAGTCAGTTGCATTTGTATCACTTCTAATGGCATCTTATGGCATCTTAAGAGAAGGTGGTGAGAGAGCCCTGAAACAGTAAAATAAGGATCATCTAGTTCATTTTAAATCACTTACAGTTGCACCACATTATCTCACTGAAGAGTTCAGCCAGCTTACACAAGACATTTCCTATCTAGGCAGGTTTCAAGACCAAGGCAACTTATCTTTAGGAGTAGAAATATTGGGCCATAGTCTTGGTGTAATAAGATATTATGTAAGAAATGGTTGAGAAAAGGCCTCTGTTGTCTTGAACTTCCTGGTATATTAGGTTAAGTACATCACAGGGCATGAACTTTACTAATTACATTTCTTATTTTTCAACTGAACATCATTTTTGTAATGGAGCCCCCATATTTTATTTAGATGGCATGATTATTGTTTAAACAGCTAAATTAGGACATTCACCAGAATGCAAGCATGATAGCAAAAAAAAGCCACAAGGAGAATGCACACAAGTGCCATCATAGATGTGATCTGTAGAAACTTAAATTTGCCAGTAAAGAAATTGGCTTTGCAAGAAAAAAAATACAGTAAATCCCACTCCACAGTGAAGGCTTGGTTGATTAATGCATTGGTTGAAACATTTAAAATAGATCATTTTGCTAGGGCATAGACTTGTACACAGCACTTGAGCAAGACAAGTGTGCCTGTTTTTTCTACAGAGTACAGTTGACACAAAGCGTGCCAGCCATCATGAGAGCAATGGCTTTGCCGGTCGCATTCACCTCTTGCCAGATCTCTTACAGCAAAGCCATTCCTCCTCCACTTCCTCCACCTCCTCCTCCCCATCCTCCAGCCAGCCGACACCCACCATGTCCCCACAGACACCCCAGGACAAGCTAACTACTAATGAGGTATGTCTTGCACCACAGCTGGCTGCTTTCATAGGGTTATAAATGTATTTCCTAATAGCTAGCATCCAGAGAATTTCCAACTAGTGTCCCTTCTGCTGCTCTTCTTCCTGTCACTGTCCCTTCACTCTCCCAAAGTAACACATTTCAGCTCTTATGTACCAGCACTCTGAACTATAGAATTTTTACCTCAAATTTGCCAGTTGACTACTATTTTGTTTTGCTTTTTATAAGTAATTAATTGCATGGCTTTTGTATCACCTAAACTGAGTGTTTTATCAGTATTTGTTTCAAAGCTATTTTGGGAAGTGTCTAAAAGTAATCCTAGTGTGACTGGCTTTTTCAAGTAACAATGCTGCCTGATTTAGCACAGTGCTGGAGAACTGTGCACGCAGGGAGTCCTTGCTTTGGAAAAGGATACACTGTATTTCAAAGGAAGCTTTCTCAAGCCTAATCATAAGTCTCTCCTTTAGGGGAAAATATTAATATAATAATCAGTTTATTTTTATGAATTTTTAAATTTGTTTTATTTTATATTGTTAATTAAAATGAGCTGTTTTTGTTTTTAACATATGGTTCTGCTCTGACAGTAGACTATAAAATAGGAGGCTGTTTTCCCGGAATACAAATACTCTTTCAGTTTGCAGGCTATAAGAGATTTAAAATGTCATGCGCTAGCAATAAAGAAGATATGTTAAGTTACTGCACGTGAATTCTTCTAAATACATAAGATGTGCAAGTTTTTAGCATAGGGACAGTTTCATTTCATCCTGTTAGGCTAAAACCTTACTCAAATTGACTCTTCATGTATGAGAGCAGTGAAGCTGTTTTGAAATTGCTTACTGTATTGAAGTTAAATACCCCTGTTTTCAACCACTTAGACCAGCAGTCCCCAAACTCTGTAACCTGGCAGCCCGGGGGGGAGGGGAACCAGGCCACACGGCCAGCTCAACCTGTGCAAGTTGAACTGCGCACATATGTGCACATGTGCTGGCCCACCACTTGCACAAGTTGAGCGCATGCATGCGTGTGCACTGGCACACTGCTCATGTAGCCACAGTCCGGTAGTAGGCCATGGCCAGGGGTTGGGGATTCTTGACGTTGAGCTCTTTTTCAGATTCTCAATCGGAAGCAAAGTATGCCACAGCAATAATAGGCTAATCCTTGTAAAATCACCACAAGATCTAAAAGTTAGTTTAAATGGCATACAACTAGTCATATGATGCTTAAAACTGTAATGGCAGCTCATGTTTAGTAATGAAAGAAGGCAGTCTGGCAACTAATTGGGTAATTTTCTGATAAAAGTGTCTGCCATTTAAATTCTGAGGCAAAACTTTAATTGCAGTTTGAGGGGTTGGTTCTAAACTAAGTTTTGAGATGAAATCTTCATCCAGATTCCAGCGTTGTAAGACAATGAGGCTAATAAACCACAGTAGGTATACATTGTAAACAGTTATTAGATTATATGCCTCATTACTTCCTAAGAGTGGTTAACAGTAAATTCCAAGTCAATGCTTTTTGCTTATTCATATTAGAAAAAGGGAAATCCTTATATATTGCTTTTAAAAATCATATAGGCATTATCAACCACATGATATGAAGCACAGCTACAGTATGTTGCTTGTCCAATAATTAGATAAAATATCTAAAAATAAATCTATTTCTCTATTTAATATAGAAATAATGGTAAATGAACAAAAGTTCCTAAACATTTAGAAATAGATATAGATTGCATTCAGATGACAAAACAAATCCTGTGTAGTATGTGCTGCACTGATTACATGTGCTCTTTCCTCTTAAGATCAGATTCATTTAACAAGTCATGGATAGCTTTGTCCATTTAGTAGGTCATAAAGAAAAATGAAACAACCCAGAAAAATAAATATGGTATTCTAAGTTCTAGACCCTCAACTTTAGGTCACTTTCACATTTTCTTAGCTTCTCTGTGTGTGTAGCTCCTAGGATACCACTTCCTAGTTACACCTGTTAAGAGGGTTAATAAGTTGTATAGTTTATACATTTAATCTTCTCATGAAATGAAACACATTATACCCAAGCATGCACTCAACTGAACGGAAAGGCTATCTTCTTTTCTGAAATGAATGTCAAGTTGCTAAACAATAAATGTAATTATGGTTTATATCAACACTTAGGTATTATCTATATGTAATGAGAAATTCTGTTTCATGTAATGGCCAGTTCTATTTAAATGCTCTATCAGCAAAGTATATAAAAATGAAGTTTGTGCAGTTCTTTTAGGTAATATGACAAATGCAGTCCCTTACTGACCATAAAGCTTGCATTGCAGTTATTAATGATAAAGATCTTCCTAATTTTTTTTTCTAATTTTTTTTTTAAATAATAGTTTTTGCATACCATTTGATATAAATTGATTGTATAAATGGTTTTATTGTACTAATGAAAGCTTCATTTATTAGTATGAACTTGTCTATCTGATGCTCATCCTATGGTCAAAGGGAGCCTTCCATATGCAGAAAAAATGGCAAAAGAAATCTTATGTCAGTAATTGCACAGTATGATCAACAGGTAGAATAGTGTGCTAGCCTCATTATTCTCCTAATGTTAAATTGTATGTATGTTGTTTCTGGATGAGATATGTTTTATAGAAGCAAAATAATATGAAATGGAAAAAAATATTTTTTTAGAGGCAATAGTGAAAGATGTCTAGTGATAGAAATTTACTAGGAAAGAAGACTGAACAGCATGAGTGGAAAAGGCATTAAACAATTTAAATGTAAATTGCTATTTTTCTACATCAACTTTATATGGCATACTTAATTTTTCATTCCTGTCATTCTCTTTTAAGATGCATCATACTCTGTACAACATACATAACATACATAACAAGTTTTTAAAGCCATTCTAAACATTTCATTATCTCATTTTCCTTCCTTGTTTGTATTTTTCATGCTTGGTGTTATAACCAGATGCACCAGTATCTTCATGTCACCATTTACACATTTCTCCTCCTAATAAGTCCACTTGTTTAATATTATCTTAATATTTTTCTGTAAAAATGATGGTGGAAGAACATGCTGCACCTTTCTGGCAAGAATCCAATTTTCAAAATAAAATTTTTAAAAAAGAAAATAATACTAAACATCATTACAAGTCAAAATTATAAAGCTGGTAGCTTAATTTTTAATTGTTCATACTTTGTTGCATATGTAGATCGTATTTCTCAATTTTTTACTGACAGTATAAAAGACACAGGCAGAAATATAAAGTAGGAAATAAAACAATGAAATAAAAAAGAACAAAATTTGGACGATAAAGTCCAAGATTTAGAAAACAGGGACTCCTATTTCAACAGGAGGAGATTCTTTTAAGTTTTTAGTATAAAGCTTAATATATTCAGAATACATTTTGTGAAAGCCAAAACAAAGGCTGCTTAGTGGAAGAAACTTGTCATAGTAGTAGTTTAAATTTTACTTATTTTTAAGAACCACTTATATTGTCTCTACATAGGTAGTGCGTCTGAAAATCAGGCTGTATGGTAACAGCTAAATGAAATGTCTGTTTCTTTAATAACTAACTTGTTTTATATTAAGATAATTATTTGAAATTTACATTGCAGACTCAGTCCGCTAGTAACACACTGCAGAAACACAAATCTTCATCCTCCTTCACACCTTTTATAGACCCCAGATTACTACAGATATCTCCATCTAGTGGAACTACTGTGACTTCTGTTGGTAAGTTATAAGAGTAGCAACAAACCAATAGTATAAAAAATAGTTTTTAAAAGTGTATATGTTTATAATGTCTCTTTATTTTAATGTTTTCATTTATATTTTTGTAAAGGCAAAAATCAAACAATTATTTTGAAGTCATTGAGATCTTTAACATAATGTGTTCATGTAGGTATAACATCTGCATATTAAGATTACTATAAATGTTCTCTATTTTTCACACTTTTCTCTCTTCTGTCCCTCTCTTCAGTGGGATTTTCTAGTGAAGCAATGAGATCAGAAGCAATGAGGCAGGATCCAACCAGAAAAGGATCAGTTGTTAATGTCAATCCTACAAATACACGGCCACAGAGTGACACCCCAGAGATCCGCAAATACAAGAAGAGATTCAATTCTGAAATCTTATGTGCTGCCTTATGGGGTATAGAATCCAATGCTCGCTGCTATTTCATTCCTATATTTGCTTGAAAGTTGCAGGCTTATTCATAAAATTAAGACAATCTATTAAGAATATAGAAGTTGTGCTGATTTTGTATGACTTATTAATTAGATCAGGACTTAGTCCTACTTATGAACATGAATGTTTCTTAATGATATGTCTGATTTGTCATGTTTAGGTATTGTATTAATAATTTTTAATGACAGGCTTTGATTTCAATGGTAACCAAGAGAATTGTTAATAAATATTTCCTATTGAGAATTGAAAATTGAAGCTGAGTATGAAAATTCCTGATGTAGGGCTATAAAGTATTTCAAAGCCATTTCTGGAGCTTTATAGCTTTTATACCATGGTAATCTTTGTTGGATATTTAAATAGCTAAATATATTCCACAATAGCAAATCCAAAATCCAATTAACTTGTGTTTGTGTTAATCTTGTTCATTCTAGGAGTTAATTTATTAGTGGGGACAGAAAGTGGCCTGATGTTATTGGATAGAAGTGGCCAAGGGAAAGTTTATCCACTAATAAACAGAAGGAGGTTTCAGCAAATGGATGTACTTGAAGGTTTGAATGTCTTGGTGACAATATCAGGTAGACAGAAGTTTTTTTTTGATAACCTTAATAGCAGTATTACTAATGCGTTGCACCTGTATTTTACACTTACAAGTGTCTACTTCTTGCATGAAGAACAATTAATGTTAGAAGCCAAATTTTTTACTATATGATAATAGCTTTCATTTTTCCAAGGGATATTTTATAACTACCCTATCTGATTAAAAATATGATGAACATTCAGGGGACATTATAATACCTGTTTTTATTATCAAGGTTGCTATTTTAAAAAAATGGGTATAAGCTTATTGAATGACTCCATTGTCACAATAGTTCCTACTATCCTTCATTATCCTTGCTTACATTATGTTTTGACTAAAACTATGTTGCTTCATGATTGTAAATCACAGCTTTAAAAAATTGCTACTAGATTACAAACTCAAAATCTGCCTTGTAAACATGAGAGCAAGCATATATACATTGTAAACTTTTCTGGCTTATATCTGTTTTGTGATATATATCGTAGTCCAAACTGTATCAAAACTCAGATAAATATGGTGAAGGCAACTCTTATTTATACTCTCTGAATCGTCAATAACTTATTTGATTTATATTACTGGCATCATTCAAACTGAAATTTTGCTATCCAACCAGGATAGGTCTGAATGATGAAAATCTGTAATATAAACTGGCATGCTACCTTTCATTTATACTATTCCTGTGACTTTGGCCAGTTGTACATTCTTAAACCAGCCTTGTCTGCAGGGTTGTCATTGTGGGAGAAAAATGGAAAAGGAAGTGCTGTGAGCTACTTTGAACTCCTGAAGGATAATCAGAATATGAGTCTAATAAAATAGCTACCTCTTCTACATAAAACCATGCTGTAACCTGATTCATATTAAAATTAATATGTCTTGTTAAAGAAATTTTATTAAGATGTAACTTTATTGTTAGAGATGAATTGTTGATTTAATTTAGTAAAACTTCAATATGAGTTTCATTTATCAATTTTTAAGAATGGATCTATGAAATTCAAAATATTGAATAATCTAGCTCAAAAACATTGCAACCCTCCCACCCCAACTTCAGTAAATAAATGCATTCTGGAAATCATAAATAAAGTATATGAGTTTGCATAAATATATTGAAACTTGGAAAAATGGTTTGGAAATATGTTACAAAATTTTAATTAAAGGTATACTTTCTAAAATCTGTAGAAATAGGGGCAGCTAAAATGATAACTGGACTTGAACAACTCTCCTACGAGGGGAAGATACATGTTTAATTTAGAAAAAAGTGAAGGAAATTGTAAAGGTATCCATCCATTATACCTGGGTAATATACTATGTGGTTAGAGTAGTTATTCTTTTAATAGCAAAATCAGTACACCTAGGAAAATTAAATGGCAGGAATTTAAGTTTTAAAAAAAATAGTAGCACTCCTTCTCAAATTGCATGAACTCACCAACTTAGCTGATTTTGAAAAGTATCAGACAAATTTATTGAGAATGAGATTATTTGTTGCTAAAAATTTAACTCTTAGATTAGGTAAAGGGCCCATCAAATCATAGAGGCCAACTAGATGTTATTTTGAAATTTGCATTTAAAACATGCTGCTTTGATTCAAGCCCTATCTTGCATAAATTCGCACAACCTAAATTCATAAGTCATTGAGATATAGAGAGGAGCAGCTCTGATGATTGCTACATTCTTCATATTTTCTAACTAAAATCAGGTAATTAGGGCTGTACATATAATTCAAGTATAGTTCAACCATTTGGGATTGTAGAGCATTAATGTATTTGGCAAATATATTTTCACTCTCTTTCTTCATTATTTTAGCCATCCCTGGTTGACATTTTCTATTGCTGTTGATTCTTTTTCAGGTTACTACTAACTGAAGAAACTTGCATTTTTTATTTTATTTTTTTAGTTTTTTGGTGGGTTTTTTTTTTGTTCCAAAGTGAATCACGTTGCATTCATGCACATTAATTGCATTTTGTAATAATTTCGTAATAATGTTTGTCGTAATACAGTCAGTTCATTCAGTTTGGAGAAATTATTTTGTAGCTACTTGCTAACTTTTCTATTTTACTACAGTAAAATAAAAATTACTACATAATTTAGTATAAGAGACAATTTTGGCACTTTCGTATTTGTCACACTTTCTGTTTACTTGAATTCTTCATATTCCCTTCTTAATACATCACTTGCCCACAATTCAGACAGGAATCTTCCCTGCCAGTTCATTGATGACAATGGCAGTTATACAAGGTTTAGTATGGAGAACCACAGAACAGCTGTTATATTGCAAAGTCTTCTAGAAGTTACTATTCTGTTTACATCTTGACTAAGCTCCTTCTGATCATGTGATTGATGGATAAAACGTACACTGCTAGATTTGCAGCTCTTTTGTGTTCTTAAGTTCTTTTTAAATATTTTACATTTGTATCAAATATAATTATTCTATGAACTTCATTTTTTGCAATATCTCTGTGCTTGTATTACTGTGTTACTCCATTACTCAAGTGAGAGTGATCCCTAGCAGATGATTCTTCCTTCTAAATAGACTACTAGGTCCTGGGGGCAGGGTATATATTTTTTTAATATAATTTAAGAAATTTCCCTTCATATATCTTGGAGTAGGTGTATTGTGACTACATAAGCAGTTTTTTTAAAAAAAATAATAAAGTTCCAAATAAATACCTCTATGGCAGATAAAATTACATGAGATAGAATTATATGCAGTTACTTCCATACAATGCTAGTAATTACTGAATTATTCTACATAGTGTAAATCTTGCCCTGTTCTTAAGAAAATATTTTATGTCTAGGTAAGAAAAACAAATTGAGAGTTTATTACCTCTCATGGTTAAGAAACAAGATCCTTCACAATGATCCTGAAGTAGAAAAAAAACAAGGATGGACAACTGTAGGTGATTTAGAAGGCTGTGTACACTACAAAGTTGGTAAGTAATTCATTATATTAATTTGAAAGCAATTCTAGTTATAAGTGAACTTCCTTTTGGTTTTTATGAGTAAATCATGTGGCATAAAAATACAGCTACATATTTCACATTTTCAAAATAAGTGTCTAAGGATGCCCTGTTTTGTTGAGTTTATATATATTACAGCATGCTTTAATACAAACAACTGTGAATTGAACATGAAGTTCATATTTTCCTCTTCCTGGGCATCATCTCATTTCCTAACACCAAAGTGTAGAGAGAAGTAATTTCCTTTCCATTGTTTTACCAATTCTGAACACAACAGAGATTAATTGTGTTTCAGTAGGATCATATATATTAGGAAGTATTAAGAAGATAGTCTGACTCTTTTATCCCGTTTGTAGAATATATAAATGAAACACCAGGAAGTCATTGACTCTGCTGCTGGCTCTTTTCCAAAGAAAAGATGCCATATAATTTTGGGTCTGGTTTTAATTTCATCTTAAAGCTAAATTCATAATAGCCATTCTCTGTGGACTGGCTTTCTTTCTTTCTTTATTTTATTTTATTTGTTTGGATTTTTATCCCGCCCTTCTCCTTACGGACTCAGGGCGGCTGACAGCCTGGTAAAACAAATACAGAGATAAAAATACCCACTTTAAAACCTAATTAAAATGAAATATTTGATGTGGCCTGTGTCAATTTAAAATTATTCTTAAAACCCCACTAAAAATTCCCCCTAGGCCAGTCCTGNCGCGGCGGAAGGAAGGGAGATCCGGGATCACCCGGATCTCTGGGGGTAGTTCATTCCAGAGGGTGGGGGCTCCCACCGAGAAGGCCCTCCCCCTGGGAGTCGCCAGCCGGCACTGTCTGGCTGACGGCACCCTGAGGAGACCCACTCTGTGGGAGCGTACCGGCCGATGGGAGGCACTCTGAGGCAGAAGGCGGTCTCGTAGATATCCAGGTCCGATGCCATGGAGCGCTTTAAAGATGATAACCAGCACCTTGAAGCGCACCCGGAAAGCCACCTACCTACCAACATTTGTAATCATTTCTTAGTATTTATGAGTGCTAAAAATCAGTTTTTCTCTCTCTCCCTCCCACATTTGCATGGTAGAAAAAACTGTTAATAGTCATTGAATGCCTTAAGAATATGTCTGAACTAGAATCTATATTTAATGTTTCAATGAAGAAATAGCAACCTAATTATTTTAGTTGGATACGTTATCTTCTGATCGGTATGGGAATTAATATAAGCAAATCTATATACATTATTGCCTAAGGAACGAAGTGGATTTTTGGTATGTTTTATATTTAGAAAGTAAACATTTATAATTATTGATATATTTTAATGTATCAATATTACATACATGTAATGTTAATTATTATGTAATTTGAGATAATTTGAAAGTGTTCATAATTTTGTGAATTAGGCTATAAACTCTCTGATGTGTATATTTATATGTTCTACAATACATATTGAAATTTGATGCCTTATCAACTGTATAAAACATTTAAATAACTTTACAATTTTTATCCTTTTTAATTTTAGTAAAATATGAAAGAATCAAATTTTTAGTAATTGCTTTGAAGAGTTCTGTGGAAGTCTATGCCTGGGCACCAAAACCATACCACAAATTTATGGCATTTAAGGTAAGGGTGCCTCTTTCCCTTGAAATGTGTTAAAAGTCATTGAAGAATGTCAGAGTGAGCTTACTATTAGCAATATTAATTATGATAATTGTGATAAGTGTTTTAAATAGGGACCATTATCCATCAGATAGCAAGAAGTCCAAATTCACCCAAAAGTATTAGGGGATATTGCTACTCTAGAAGTAAAATATAGCTTGTATCTGCCACACTCTTATGGAAGTCTTGAGTTGATGTGCTTTACAGTTAAGATCTATGGCTATTGATTAAAAAACCTCATTCTTCAAGAGAACAATCCATGATCCTGTAAGGAAACCAGGGGTATGACTTGATGTCTTTTCTTGTTTCCTTCATTTTTATATGAGGATAATTGCTTTAGTAGAATATACAACATGGTCTGTGTAGGAGAAATAATATACGCATGTTTTACTGGTCTCCATCCCTTAGTCATGAGACTTGTTGCCAGTTCCCCAATCAGAAATGTTGCAATTTTCCTCATTACTCTTATTTTCCTTTCAGTTCGTAGGTTTTTATTAAGCACGACTTTCCATGTACTACCAAGTTTTAGGTTAATAGTCATGCAAGATGAGCTAGGCAGCACTACATAGAAAAAATGAGATAAAGCTTTTTGTTCATTGATTTGCTCAAGAATATTCAAGGTAGAGAAAGGGAAGATTATTAAAAAAGAAGTGAGGAAAATAATGGAAACAAAAAGGGTTGGTAGGAAAAAACTACTTACTTGTATACTGTCTTGAAGTTCTAGAATTACTTATGGGTGAATTTTGAGTCCCTGGTAATAACACTTTTAAAATATAACATGTCTCCCTTTACTTTTAATTGGTATTTTTGTTCTGCATTTATGTAAAAGTTCAATCAGTAGCTTTACAAAGAAAATGAAACAGTAGCAATCAAACTCTAAACTTTTGTAAAAGATTTTTAAAAGCATATGATTATCTGAACTAAAACTATTATACACATGCAAGGGTCATTCTCATATTTCAAGTTTATTGTCATATAGCAATTATTGAATCAATGAATACTGCTATTTTAATCCAGTCCAGTTGAAATATTTTCCATAGTTGTTTCCAAGATAATCTCTTTGGTATATATATGTATATTTTATTACTTAACAGTCATTTGGAGACTTGGTACATAAGCCATTATTAGTGGATCTTACTGTAGAAGAAGGCCAGAGATTGAAGGTGATCTATGGTTCCTGTGCTGGTTTTCATGCAGTTGATGTGGATTCAGGATCAGTGTATGATATTTATCTTCCAACTCATGTAAGTATTTAATATTGTAATCATGTTTATTAACCCATATTTTTTATAACTAATTTTATTAATTTTCAAATTTTAACAACCGAGTAATTAGGAAGCAGCGTGGTGATAGGGTAATCAATAATCCAATAACAGAGTAATACATAGATATCTCAGTTTACATCAATAAAGGTTCCCTCTCTATTTCCCTTAGATATTATATCACATTCATATTAGTACATTTCTAACTAAAGTTCAATCAATCTATACATTTATCAATAATATTTTAATTATACATATCCAAATCCTATTTTTAGGTTTTGTTTAATTCCAATTGTCATATTCCAATTTAGTCTTTTATAACCAATATTTATAATTTGGATGGGTTTAGTTTCCCTCATTTTATTATGAACTAATTCTCATGACTGAAATACAACTATTATTCCAAAATTTAAATTCTTTCTTTATTCATAAATATATTCTATTTCTCATCCTAATAACTCCTCATATACTAATAACATATCTCTCATTATCACAAATCCATTTCCCTATAACCATTAAAACTATAATCTATCAGGTTATTTTAATTTCCCTTATTAATCTAAATATTAAATCAGTCGATATCTCTAAGATCAGTCAAAATCTCTAAAACAAAGCTGCTTAACCCTCCAATGAATTTTTAAATCCCATTTTTAAATCTAACTCTGGCTTTCTTTTTATGCCAGACAGGCTTCCATACCAGTGCCCTTAAATCCTCCAATATGTCTCCCTTCATTCCCACACATGTTGCTTGAATCAAGGGAGAACATCCAGTTATCAGTTTTTCAATGGAACTGGCCCCATTGTAGTTATTAGGTAATAGTTCAAATATCGATATTTGGTTTGGAATGCTTGTCATCAATTCAGTCTGGTCTTCTTTTTTCTGGGTGAAGCAAAGAGCCATATCTGGTGTTGTAGTTGTTGTTTGGTCATCCAAGTTGTCTAGGTTCCCAATATTGTATGTCTGTAGATCAGCTCCTGTTGCTTTTGGAGTTACAGGTGTTTTAGTTGACATCAGTATCTGTTTGTCAAAGTTCTCAATAAGTTGTACATGTTGTTGAATAGAATCCTCTTTGATGTTAAATTGTTCCTCTTCTATTGTTTTTTGGCTTATAAGTTGAACAGTTGGGGTCTGGGGTTCAATCTGTAGTTTTGTGAAAATATCTTCGGCTTTCACTTGAGATTTTATTAGCTCAGTGGCTTCAAGGATTTTTTGAAGTATAAGTTTATAATTAAGTTGTGGGTAGATTCCCTCCGTTTCCATGGTGATTAGCGGTAGTCTTTTAGTGGAAGCTATGTTTAGTAAAGATCAGCCAATGTCCACCTCCATGCTCTTAGAGCTGTTTTCACCACCCAGCAGTTCCCAATCTTATCTTTTTTGCTAGTATGAAGGCCAAATCAAAAGAGTCAACAAGCCTCACAATTAAAAAAAAATTCCATTTGCTGTGTCAGTTTTCACCACAAGATGTCCCCCTTCGACCACAAAATCTTTTCCCAGATGCCAGTTAGTTTTTTAATTAAAAAAGCCAAAAAAAGAGGATATTTTCCAAAGTTGATGGTTAGAGAAATAATAAATCTCAGTAATTAGATCTTTTAAAGTCTCGAAAGTATCCGAAAATCAAAATTCCAGTTATTTAGTTATTAAAATTATTTATTCTTTTCTTTCCTTCAACATTTAAATTCCCAAGTATAGAAACGCCGCTGCGTTGAAAGCGGGGAAGAAGTTTAAAAAGGCTTTCACAGGAAGGTAAATAGGGGAACAAAGAGGAAAGGAAGGGTCTCACCCGAATCCTCCACGATGCTTCGTTGTGCTTAGATGTAAGTTTGACTTTCGGCTGGTGCGACTTTTCTTCTTCGGTTCTGAGGAGTTGCCGCAGATCAAACGGAGAGTCTGCCGCCCTTCCGCGAACTGGCAAAGTCCTCCCCAACGGTGGTTGCCCCTCCAGGGTGACTTTCGACCCTTACCAGGGTCTCCCAAAGAAGGAAAAACGGACGGCAGGGAGAGCAATCTCAGCACACTTCCGCCAGAGCCGCAAACCAAAACCGGAAGCCCATTAACCCATATTTTTGATAATGGATAAAATAAACCATCCAAAAATACTAAAGGCTGAAAGGATAGCATATAATTAATAATTTATATCCAAGCATGTATATCTAGAGGAAATGATTCAAAGGTACTTTTCCAAAAAGCAACTGGACTTTCTAGGTTTTTTGTTTTTTTCTTTGAAAATGTTTTGCTTCTCATCCAAGAAGCTTCTTTAGTTCTGAAATGTTTTCAAAGAAAAAAAAAATCAAGGAAATCCAGTTGCCTTTTGGAAAAGCACCTTTGGGACAACCATGACCTGGATGATTGAGAATCTCCATAAACACTACAGAAGATAAGTTTTGTGCTTAATATGCATTAAATAAAAGAAGAACTGCGTGACACAAATCCATTTTATCTGAGAACATCTATGATCCCATGGCTTATTTCTCAGTCTGGGAAATATATGGTTCAATTCAGAGAAAATGAGGAATACCTTCTTGCCAACTGGGAGTTGACAGATACATGTATTTGCAGATTCAGTGTAGTATCCAGCCTCATGCGATCATTATTCTTCCTAACACTGATGGAATGGAACTGCTTGTTTGCTATGAGGATGAAGGAGTATATGTCAACACATATGGAAGGATCACCAAAGATGTGGTTCTGCAGTGGGGTGAAATGCCTACATCTGTGGGTATGTATGCCAAGCTTTTACGAAACACTTACAGAAAATGGTATATAAATGGTTCTTTATTCAGTCACTTTGGCTATTAAATAATCTAAAATATCATGACAGATAATATTATATTTTCTATTTCTATTGATAAGTCAGAAGACATAATAATAACTATATTGCTGCTACACCTATATATTATACAGTTCACCTGTGCTTAAATTTAATTGCTTTGGATGAAAAAAACAAATGGACCATGGATGCATAATTGCACCTATAATGCAGAAAAGCAAAATAACCATACTCCATGGATATTTTTGTATACCAACAAGTTCAGTAAGAATAAATTTCAAGCTTCTTGTACCCAGTTAGATTTTTCTAAAATAATCTGATGTTATGTATTGTTGTCTTGATAATATTACTGTATTAAAATCAATTATCTATAGGCTATAATAGTACAGATATTGGGAATTAAACAATATTGAAGAAAGAATGTTTCTTATGAATGCATATGCTTAGTTATATGTTCTTGTACATTTAGTAACTGAAGGGTTGTGTGTGTGAATTTATTTATTTACTTATTTGCTACTTTTATAATTTTTACAAATAACTCAAGGTGGCGAACATATCCAACATACCTTCCTCCTTCTATTTTCTCCTCAACAACTTGTGAGGTGGGTTGGCCTGAGAGAGAGTGACTGGCCAAAGTCACCCAGCTGGCTTTCCTGACTAAGGCAGAACTTGAACTCACTGTCTCCTGTTTTCTAGCCTGATGCCTTAAGCACCAGATCAAACTCGTATTAGTAGAGAAAAGCTTATCTAATCTCTAAATATTCTCTTTCAGTTTTTTAAATGAACATTTATGTCAACAAAATTTTGTTTTGTATGAAAAATTAAGAGGATGTAGAATGCCCAAGATGAAGATTACTGTTTATTATTATATTTAATAGTGGCTTTTTTATCTTAAAGCCTACATTCGATCCAATCAGATTATGGGCTGGGGAGAAAAGGCTATTGAAATACGGTCAGTGGAAACAGGACATTTGGATGGTGTATTTATGCACAAAAGAGCACAAAGACTCAAATTTCTATGTGAACGTAATGACAAGGTAATGTATACATGTATATATTTTCTACTTCTAATACTGAGTTTAGCAGTTTTGTAATTACTGTGGAGAAGAGGAAGAATAAATGATGACAGCAATCCTCTGATATTTGAATGTGGGCAAAAGGATTAGAGGTCCATTGCTCTTGATGCACACATTGACCTTTTGATTCCTGGAATAACAGCAAAGCTTTAATTAACATCAAAGAGCATATAATATGTCTTTCCACATAGTTTTTCCGCTGCACACTGATGTTGCACAGAGGCTTGGATGTCACCATTAATGAACAATAAATGTGTCCTCTGGTTTTTTCACCCTGCTCCCTTCCAGATGTGTCAGGATTGAAACTCCCATAATTTTTGTGTCTCTACATCATGAGAGGCATTATGACAGGAGTGAGAGAAGCTGTCCTTGTTCTGTAAATAAATTCAGCCCTGTGCTTGTTTTCTGTTGGTCTCCCTCTTCTGCTCCATTGTCTGATAACTTTGTTTTCTCTTTTATCTCTTACTTCACAGGTTTTCTTTGCCTCTGTACGGTCTGGAGGAAGCAGTCAAGTTTATTTCATGACTTTAGGCAGGACTTCTCTTCTCAGCTGGTAGAAGCTCTATAGTTTGGCAAGGAATTGCTGTCCTTTGGAGTCTTCTTGGAATCATTTGCAACTGGAGTACAGACCTGCCATGATGCACTCCAAACATGCTATTGCGTGTGCAAGCATCACTGGTGTTGGGTTCTTTTCATTTTTAAACTGAGGCTGCAGGGTGCAGCTGGTGCTTTTGGCCATCAGGTGCTATCTGATTTGGGATCCCACTAGAGAAAGAATCAGGTCTCTCCTTTTCTTCCTTTCCCTGCTCCAGATGTCCTAATGAATAAAGGAAGAGACTGACCAGGAAAACGTTTTTGGAAAGAGGCAGGCAGGAGAAGGTGCAGGAGGGTGACATAGGTGGACTCTGTGTCACTGAAGCAGGGGACAAATTTAATATAGTAATATTAACAATGTAATTTAATTGATGTTTCTTTTTCTTTTTTCTTTTCTTTTTTTTGGTAATGTGACTCTGTGGAAAAAGAGAAAGATGCAGGTTTTAAAAGTTATTATTTATAAAAATGTGAAAGGCACAGTGGTTTAGGGAAGGTGGGGTGATTTTCTTTTTAAGTTTTGGCCTGGCCAAGAGTTCAGTCCTTCTTGTCCTGTGTGCCAAGTTTTGCCTAAAAATCACAGTGGTTTTTTTTTTTTTTAAAAAAAACATAACGGCATAGTTCATTTTTCTACAATGACTCTTCATTAGGCCAAAACTTGGTAATTTCAGTGTTAGCACTGCCTCAGTTAAAGGTTTAATTTTTGTTTAAACCTAAAATGTGCAACAGCTTTTACTACCAGCCTTTGGGGAAAGAAAATTCCAAACATGTTTATTTTTGTGCCTACCTCATTGTTTCTAATGCATACAATAAAAGAGGTGGTTTAGGTTTATAATTTTTTTTAGAAGAACCAGTACTAATATCCACTTAACTGTGATACCAAAACTATCAGATTACAGATTTGACTGTTACTTTCGTACCAGGTTTTAGGAGATCAGATCATCAGTCACTTGTAATGATTAAATTAGATTAAGGATTTAAGAGTAATTGAGTTTTTTTAATTTTTTAATTTTATTTTTAACAGTTTCATTACCAACGGAACTTAAAGAGGTTTAGCCTAAAATCCAGAAAGTTTTACCTTTAACATGAGAGATTTAGTAACACAAAAGTAACAAAAACTAGGCAAATTCAATACTTTTGTAAAAAATTTGGAATGTTTTCCTTTTCTAAAAATGCAATGCTCTAAAACTATAAGAATGTAGTTAATTCCACTTATTCAGTTTTTAAAAGCAACATATATTTGTGTTTCAGTGTAAAATCTAAATTCTTGGATCTTTTTCTTTCCCTGTCCCGTGTTTTTAAAGGGGAAAAGCTCCACAAAATTTTGTTTTATCCCGAAGATTTTTGGCCTTTATAATAAATCTGTCAAGACTAATACTTTGAAAGGCTACATGTGTTTATTACTTGAGAAGACTTGAGTGTGTAATTATCTGTTGGTGATGTAATAATGCACAGTGTCATGATACAATAATTATGATTTTTGAACTTTTAAAAAGTATCTTTGGGGTAATTTAGTTGACAGTTGCCTTAAGTTCACTGTTTTAATCAGTGAATTGGATTCCAGTGTTTTATGGCATGAAAATTAGGGACTTATGTGTGATTCTTCAGTTAAGAGGCTTTGACAGATCAAGTAACATACCAAATGACTTGCTTTGTGTCAAACAGCACCAATTGAAGGAGCCTAGATCTGAGTTAGTAGTACTTAGGTCATCAGTAAAAGTGCTGTTTCTTTTTCTTACTAACTTTCTCCCCTTTATTAAGTTTTTTTTTTTAAGAGCTGGAAGGGTTTCTCCTTTCCTCAAAAGTAATTTGTATAAATCAAATAGGAACAGCTGATAATTTCTGCTTTGATTTTTTTTAAAACAAAATTCATGTTTTTTTTAATTGCTTGAGATTTAGATAGCACTGAATGTGAGATCCAAGATTACAGGTGACTTTCACTTCCCTTCATTCCTCTTAGCAAACAGTCAAAAAATTAACTGTAGATTGAATAGTGGAAAATGAATGGGATGCAGGAGATTGATGTTGCCACCAGCAATAGGATCCTCTCTGGGACTGGAACTGTAGCATGAGATGATAAAGCCAATGCCAGAGGCTCTTAGGAAAAGTTTAGAATCACATCTTGTGATTTAATTTTTGTCCTTGCCCCTCATGCCACCATGTTTGTATGCATGTGTATGAACACACATTCCAATGCATACTCATACATATACACACACAGATATATGTATGCAAATAGTTAAAAAGAAACTACTGTTCACAAATGGAAGAATGTTGTAATTTTGAAGAATTCTGCCAGATTAATAGGCTGGTGAAGCTCTGTGCATCAGAATGAAAAGAAGATGGAAAAACAAATCCATGGTGGCTAATTTTACAAGTCAAATCAGTATTATGAAACCACTACATACGAAATGTTGAAATCCATTTTAAAGCAGTGCTGTTGGTAAGCATTAAAAGTACTCTTAGTTTAGTTTAAGCTTTAAGTAATAATTTCTGTATCCTATGTCAAAGTAATTCTAACTGTATGAATGCAGTGACTTTATTTTTATCGTATGCACATGTTATGTTGGAGAAAATGTTTACAAAAATGGTTTTGTTACACTAACGTGCATCACATATTTATGGTTTATTTCAAAGTGATTTTGTGGGGGTTAGGTTTTCATAGTGATAGCAGTACACATTTTTGTGTTTTTTTTAAATAACCCCAATATTGCCATCTATGAAGATGCTTAAACAATAATACAAATGACAAAATTGCAGTAAAATTACTAATTGTAGAACTGCAAAATAGACTGGTGACAAGGAAACACCTAGCCTTTTTGCAGTGATGTCTAATTTTTTTGTGTATTATAAATTACTGTTTCCCACCCATTTTTTCCTTAAATAAAGTAAAAATGGCACCTATGTGTATGTGGAAAGTATTTTGAGTAACTTTTTATCTCAAGAGAAAGTTTTTTGAGTGAAATTATGTAGGATTCTTTAAATGATAAACTTTGTGAAATATATATTTTGTAGGAAAAGCTAACACAAAAAGGAGTAATACTGTAATGGTATGTAGAAATGACTTTGGAAAACGGGGAAGAGCCACAGACAGCTCCCTCTCTTGCAAAGTCATCCCCATACCATTGCAGATGTGTATCTATTTTGAAGTACTGTAAGATAGACTTGATTTACCTCTCAAAACATAGTCTAGCTATCTTCTTTTTCCTCCCACCAAAGATTTAACAAGGGTTAATTACTAAGGCATATATATATATGGAGTGTTCATGTGGGACATGCATCATCTGTTATTTGTATCTCACTGCATTTATATTCAAGGATTTTGTGTGTGTCTGTGTGTGTTATTTCAGAACAAACACTGTTTTTATTCTTATTCTAAACACCATGTACTTTAAGCCTTATGCCTTAATACATTTCCTACAAATAAGTATCACCATATGGGCAAACCATAATTTACCTATCCTGTTTTTCCCTATTATTTTCAGGAATGCACTAGAAATAATTAGAGACCATGCAAATGTGTAGAAGTGACAAAGAGAGAGATGTTAATATGGGAAAACTGTATGGACCAAAGTGTGAATTGGTACAAAGTAAGACTGTTAGGTAATATACAGTGAATATAAATGCTAATGTTTCCTAAAACAAAGTGAAATGAGATTGGATGACACTGTGGGGAAGTGGTAAATATTCTTAGGAATATTTTGAAAGAAGCATGATATGACTCACAGTCACCATACTGAAAAACATTGAGTATCTGACAAAAGATCCATAAGAGTTTTGCTGGGTGTCCACAAGGTTGGCTTTATATTAGTTACTTTCTCAGACTTATATCCTACTTTTTTATAGTTGCTTAAGAAAGAACATATCACTCTCTATCCTTCTAGTTTTCTTCCCAACAGGAGTCCTGTGCTTTGGCTGAGGGAGAAGGACTGGTCCAACGTTTCCTAGTAAGCTTCTAGGGCAAAGTAGACTTGATCCTCAATATTCGTGATGTGGATCCAACATTTTAGCCACTCCTACATTGATTCTGCCAGAACATGCATTAGCTTTCAACATCTTTCCTATACCAGTGTGAAAATGCATATTTTCTTATGTTTATACATTCATGTTTTATGCACATAAACACACATCAAATTATATTTCCATTAACTTCTATAAATTGTCTAAATTTTCTTTTGTGTAATTCTGAGTTTCTTAGTCATGCAGTGGGCATGAACCTGTTGTTTCTATGTCCTACATTATATTCAGCTCCTTAAACAACTGTCTCTGAGCCTTGCATGTGTTCTCAGTCATTTTTTGTAATTGTAGATGATACTGTATTTTTGGGAAGAAATTGACTGTGAGATTGTGTAAATGTACTTTCTTAACTATCTGAGTAACAACAAATAGCTCAGATGTGCTATTCCATTACAACACGCTAGGGTTTTGAAACTCCTGTGAAAAGTACGTGCTGTACACAGAAATAAATTGTTGCTTTTTTCCCTATCATTCAGTTTATTTTAAATAATCTGTAAAATCCTCTATGTTTGAATAATATTCCCAAACTATTAGGAGCTATACTTACTCATTATCTATTTTTAGGATATGATTTAAGATTTTCCTCTTTAGCTGTGCTTTTTCAGTATGAATTAGCTAAGATATTTTAATTGTTTGTTATATATTTAATGATTTCTGTTCTGACTTCTTATTGTTAGTTACTCTGAATGTCCAGAAGATAGAATTAAGTTGAAATAAGTTGAAAAAGAACTTATTCTTTATTCTAGCCATTCATACCAAGAAATCTGGATCCTTAGAGCCTAATTAGTTAATATTAGAAAGAAAAGAGATTAGATACATAATTTGAAAGTATATTATTCATCATTCAGTAAATTAAGCTCTTTGATCACCTGATTTTCTTTTGATCTACTTGTTGATGGAGGAAGATGTTGCTTCCAGTTGGAAAAGGAGGAATACACAGATATTCTGATTCTGCCTAGTTTATAATTCCTAGTGATTAGACTATTAACATTACATGGGTATTTAAAAACCCAACCCGATTAACATACATTTTATAAGAGTGTCCAAAATAATGATAAAGGAGACTGCCTGTACAACCATCATCAATATAAACAAATATTTAAAAATTGCCAAGCTTAACAAGAATAGAGTACAATATTGGTAAGTGGGCTAATGCTAACATTAAAACACATTTGTCAAACAAAAAGGTGTTTAAGCACCTTTTAAATACCATAATAGAGACAAAGGAAAGATGAAACAGCATTCTGAGGACAGGTCTCTGAAAACCCAGAACCTGGAGATCACAACTTTAGAAAGGAGAACAGAAAGAATATCCTGCTCAGAGAAATCCAAGGAACTAAACAGGATACTAAGAGAAAGAATGATAAACTAGAGAGTGCAGTGGGAGGTTATGACCTGAGCAATATAAATGCAAGCATCAGTAGTTTAAATAGAGAGCTAGTGAAGAACAATGTCTTGCAGTGAAACATGAGGATAGTGTGGAAATTCTGAGCAACAACTGATCAGAATTAGGAGGGGATAGAAAAATTAGGAACATGCTAGGATTATTTAATGCTTGGAAAGATTGAGGGCAATAGAAGAAGGGGACGACAGAGAATGAGGTGGCTGGATGGAGTCACTGAAGCAGTAGGCGTGAACTTAAATGGACTCCAGAAGATGGTAGAGGACAGAAAGACCTGGAGGAACGTTGTCCATGGGGTCGGACACAACTTCGCAATTAACAACATAACAACAAGGATTATTTGTAATAATATAAACTTGAAAAAGTCCATAATGCTTGAGAAAGTTGAAGGGAAAGAAGAAAAGGGATGGTCAGTGGTGGATAGATTGTATTATCACACCAATGAAGAGATCAAAAAGGCCAAGTTGAAGATAAGCCTTTCGGGAAATCACACAGTTGCTAAGATTTGATAATAACTTTATGGTACTTAAGATTGTAACAGCCCAGGAAATAAGTGTATGTACTTAATTATGTACCAATAAAATTGTGGTCTGCTCCATAAAAAAAAAACTCTACGGATACTCATCCAATAAAAATTAGCTACCTGCTGCAAGATCAAACACAATGCCCATTGATTTCCATTGAGATTCAGAGATTGCAAGTGGGAGAAATGGAGACAACCAGGAAATAAATAAAAGGAAACAAAAGAGGATGGAAAAGATCTGGGCTGAAACCTTACAAATCTTTTTTCATATCCTTAACTAGGCTTGAAACCATGAGAGGATTTTCAAGATAAAATTATGATAATACATTCTGTCCCTTATCAAGGGATAGAGCAAATAGGGGGGGGGGGTTGTGTTTTTTTTGTATCATTAGCATTGCAGTGTTTGGAAATCCTGATCATGAATCTACTAATGCAGAGGAAGGTTTAAAGGTTAAACAAGCTGTTACTGCAAATGGAAAAATTCCTGGGTCAGTAATCAGCCATGCAGTACAATGGAATACTTGAAGATAAAAAGGAGTCGAAGTCTTAACTGGGAAAACAATATCAGATTGTTTGTATATCAAACACTCGTGTCAGGTCTGAAAAAAATATGATGTAAGGCATTGGAAGTTGGTTACCAGAATATAATTTTATTAAAAATGTAGGCATTATTTAATGTAATTTATATAAGTTATGAGTGCAGATGAAAAGGAAAATTACTATTAAAACAATGCTTTTCTGCTTGTAAATTGTTTTCCTTTGTAAATATTGTTTGCTGAAACAGAAGTTGTTCTGTTACTAGTTTAAAAATTAGTCTTACAGAATTCAAAAGAATTGAAATTGAGCTAGAAATTATAAAAATGTAGAAAGTCTCAATTCTTTGAGACAGAAGTGAAGGAAGAAGTAAGTAAAACCTCAGTTTAATGGACCATTTGGACAAGAGGAATATCTGCTAAATCTAAGTGCCCATTAAATCAGAAATTGCATTGATTTGCATTCTTTGTATAATTATGTAATGTAGATGACCTCATTTGTAGTAAAATGCTGATTATATATACATTAGTCCAGTAAATACGAGTGAAGTCCAAATAAAGAAGAAAGCTTATTCCAAAGTCTATTAAATTGTGGGATTATTCAGATATTATTTTAGATGGCTTACTTATTTGATTTGTTTTTTAAAAGTTCCATAAAATGTTAATGTTGCCATTAGTAAATAGTAAAACAAATTAATGTTGATATGTCCAGTGAATAAATACCAGCATCATATCAGTTTACTGTCGCCAATCTTTCTGATTTAAGTAAATTGGTTGAGAGGGAGTCATCCTTGGACAGGTCTCCATTTCAAAGAAACTCCAAGATGGCTGGAAGTGTCCTTCTGTGGCCAGAATGGATCTGAACTGGAAAAGAATATGCAGGCTCTGTTACCTAAAGGGAAATGAACTAGATGTTGACTGACTACTGTCTGTCAAAGTTAGAGCAATTTGAAATTTCCCTGAATGTATGAGAACAAAAGCACATATACTGAAAGCCTTAGGATTCAAATTAGAAGAAAAAGATCATACTGTTACTTGAGGAAAAATATAAATACAACAAGCTTGCAAAAGCAGAGAGTAATTATAAATACATTTTCATTGGGACTTGGATAGAATTCAATAACCATATATTTTGTTATTGATGTTATTCAAGATCTTGATATATGTGATTCTGATTTACATTTTAAATGTTTTCTTTCAATCTTTGCATGTGATTTCCTGGCTTTTGGTATTTAGCTGTTTACAGGAATTCATATGTAAAATCTCAACAGAAATTATCAGATAAGGCAAAACAACTATGTATTCAAAAATCCACATAGCTTTCTTTTCAGAGCAAATGTTCCTGATTGAGGCTTTATTTGAAGTTGCTTGAATATAAGCAAGTAATGTTAGTCCTTCCTCAACTTACTTTTCCCCCTGGCATTCAACCTGAATATAAATTAAGGCCATTATTCCATGTTCTGCATTCAGAAATGAAACGGTAGCTAATTATTTGGGAAGTCCTGTGATAAATCCATCAAGTTCAAAATCCAAAACAAGCACACTGGAGGAACTGTGGCTGAAGGACTCAAGGTCAAAAGCAGATTTCCATGTAGCAAGGGTTTTGGCAAGCTGGGGCTTATGCACACAATTCCCATGGATGCACAGTGGGCCAATGAGTATGCTTGCCCAAAAAATTTTGATCCCACCAGAGCAGAGTTCATTCAGATGCATTTGTTTGTTTGTTTTTCACATTTATACAGCTGCCCATTTCACAAAGCTAGTGACGCTGCAACAAAGGTAAGTAAAGATCAGGCTTAATTTTCATCACAATAGACTTCCAAATAACCTTAACTAGTTCAGCTGTTTATGTATTTAGTTGATCAGTCCTATCTCTCTTTGTCTTCTGTTGTTGTTTTTTTACTCTCAAAAATTGTATTCATAAGGACTGCATTGAGGAGGCATAGTCTACTGATCCAGGATGGGAACTGTGAGAAATACTGCTGATTCAGGATAGATGCTAGGTCTAGGACATAATGTGTCTCATTGTTGGGATGCTTCCTCCTTATTTAAAGAAAACTCTTGAGAAATGATCTTGATGGGCAACATTTCTTCAGTTGTGTGAAATATATCTGTCCATAAGCTTCTCTTTTTTTTCTTTTTTTTCTTTCTATTTTGAAAAAAGGATAAACTTATCTTGCTTGGTCAACCCCTTTTTAGGACATGCTTTCAACTGTGGCATCATTGGGTACTAGCATTCGGTGTGTTGTCTAGAAAACACTGATGAGACTGAAACTATTCCCATTATTTGGGTATTTAATGCCAATTTAATCCCTATTTATAGAACCAAAGATCTCCAAAGATAACAATCTTATCCATCTCTTAATTTCTACCATTATGCTTGAATGTATATCAAATGAATATATGCTTGGTAGCGAATAGAGTTTACCTATTCATAATCTTGTCCAGGTAACAAAGTAATCATATCTATATCCTACTATAGTAAAGGCCTTGTTAAAGTGACTAAAACTCCATCTAATATTTAGAACCTAAGTTTAAAGTTAAGTATCTCCAGAAATGTTATGCTATGAAGCAAATGATGCCTTTTGTACTGGTGGCCCTTGCTTAATGACCACGCATTCAGTGACTATTTAAACTTTCGACAATGCTGAAGAGTCATGGATATGACTGCTCCTTGGAGTTCTGGTTATTGCAGCCTCCTTACAATAGTGTGTAACATGGTTACACACAATCATGTGCCATGTGGCCACCATTTGTGACTTTCTGCTGCTTCCCTACTGATTTGCTTGTCAAAAGCCGGCAATGATCACAAATGGTGACCATGTGACATCCTCATTTAACAACTCACAGTGATTCACTTAATGATAACAATTTGGAGTGCCAGAATTGCTGGCACTAAGCAACATGGTCATGCAACATCACACTGTACAACTGCATTGTTTAGCAATGGCAATTCTAAACCCAATTGTCCTTGTTAAACGGGCTACCTATATTGCCAGAGAATGGACATGTGATTCTTTCCTCCATGTACCAAAATGACTGACTGAACATGCTCTAGATTTTGGGAGTCTGCACTATTAATTGTTATGATGTTTGCAACAGAAGTACTGTTTCTGTATCTGATTTTTAGTAACTAAACAAAATACCAGTACACAATTTTCCTTTACATCTTGCTATCCAAGGGCTTTCATATAACAAAGTGAGTAATTTTAAAGAGCATTGTTTTTATAAATGTAATGGAAGAGGGCACTAACGAAACTAACATAAAAACAACATAGTGTGATATGTCCATAGAATGTTGTTACTTTTGGATAATCTCAGTTTATCCACATGTATTACTTGTCTTAGCATAAGGACAGTCTACTAAGCATTTCTAAAGGAAGAAATGCACATTGTCTCCAGGCAGACCCCCCAATCCACCACAAATTCAACTTCCAATGATCTATTGTTATGTATCAAAAGTAACATTTTCAAACCTATTTGCTTACCATGTCATACAGTCTGACTACTTCATTTCATTGTAGACAAATTCCTCTCCTTCAGTTGGCTTGATTTTGCATTCTAAAATGAACAATGCCTTGAAATCAGTTGAAAATCAGGACCATGATGTTATAAGCAGTCCAGCTTAGGGATCTGTTACTAAGTTCTCACTAGCTCATATTTTCCCTATTTTGTACTGAGCGTTCTAGGGTAATTTAGTGTAACTAGTTCCAAAAGCTGTGCGATGGACAAGTTAAATGTAGAAGGGAATGCAGGTGGGGCACCACTAAGAAAATCGGTGACAAGATATTTGGTTTATCTCAGTGGCCCCCAATCTTTGTGGCATCAGACCGATTCTGAGGAGAAATGTTTTTCCACAGATCAGAGTGGGCATGGTTTCTCATGCTGCCTGCATCCCGCGGATTGGACTTGTTTGCACGGCCCAGTTTTTGGCATGCCATGGCCCAGTGCTGATCTACAGTCTGGGGGTTGGGGACCCCTGGTTTATCTCACTTACATT
This sequence comes from Protobothrops mucrosquamatus, assembly GCF_001527695.2. NCBI lineage: Eukaryota > Metazoa > Chordata > Lepidosauria > Squamata > Viperidae > Protobothrops > Protobothrops mucrosquamatus. The sequence continues at coordinate 20,742 of NW_015386639.1, read as the reverse complement.
GTTCTGGATACAGTTTCATTCTGCTAAGCAAAATTCCTAATTGGGGTTTCTGCAGAGTCTCAATTCTTCCTGGAGCAGCAAATTAAAACTATAGCCAGGAAAGACAGGACAGATTTGCCTGGGTGGCCAAGAGAGTGCCCACAGAATGACTATGTCCCATTGTCCTTGACCATCCAATAAAACCAACAATTAAGATGCTTCAGGTCCCTTCTATTAAGTCATGTCATTTTACTAGATCCAAGGAGTTTAGCTTTTCTGTTGCTGTATCAACATTCCCCATAAGATCTGCATGATCCTGACCCTGCCTGCTTTCAAGTGATCTCTGAAATCCTTGCTTTTTCTGCAGGCACGAGGCTGAGATGTTAGGAGTCCCCACCTGTATGGCAAAGTGACTATTTCCCCACCCCTCCCACTCTCAATACGCCTGTTGCAAAGTTGTATTAATTGTTACACTACATAGTCCAGATAAGAAATGTGAGGCTCCATCCTAATTAACTTGCAACAATTAAGGCTGCTTATTTACTTTTACAGTTTTTAATGTTTTTCATCTCAGACTAGCATTAAAGACATTTCCTGAATTCCATGCCATTCTTGCTTTTCTGATTTTGATAGCTATGTGGAGCCTGATGAGGAATAATTGGCAAAGAAATACATAACTATTTCCAACGAAAATAGGATTGTAAATAGGTTCTTGATATCTTCGGTGCTGCTATTGTTCTAATGATTCTGAAAAAAATCGTTCCAAAGAAACAAATCCATTTTATTCTTCACTTTCTGAATTAAGATTTTTAAATCCTTCTGTTATTCTCATACAACTATGAGGTGACCAGGTTAAATTTGAGTTCTAGAAGAATTACAATGGGAAGGCCACCATATACAGTATCTCATTCTATGTATTGGGCCAAAGAATTAAAGAGTTCCCATTCATTTGCATAATTGCTGACAAGGCTTTGCCATTTCCAGTTCTTATTCATTTAGCCATTTGTCAACATGAGTGTCATTTCATCCAGCATGCAGTGATGAACCATCTCTTGATCTGTCATCTTAGAAGTTTTCATTCTGGAATTTCCACATTCTACATAAACTTATACCTACAGATCAAACTTTCTGCCTCCATTACCTGCTTTGAAACAGTCTTGTATATTTTCATCATTTCAAGGTATTTGATCATACCGTCACATAAATAAAGCAAAGTTACACAATAAAATGGCAAAACAATATGAAATATTAGCATAAAGTTATCCCATTTTCAGGCTGCTGAATGATCGAAAACCATGTATAATCCATATCAGCATAATACTTTGTAACATCTGGTAGATGGAGAAACCACTAGAATTAGAATTAGAATAACAGTTGGAAGGGACCTTGGAGGTCTTCTAGTCCAATCACCTGCTTAGGCAGGAAACCCTATACTATTTCAGACAAATGGTTGTCCAATCTCTTATTAAAAACTCCCAGTGTTGGAGCATTCACAACTTCTGGAGGCCAAACAACTCATTGTTTTCTGAAATTTTCCTGAGAAATAGGATCTATGAGATTCAGAGGCGTTTGAAAGTAGGGATGAACAATATTATCTAAATATTACTGAATTCTGAATCCCACGAGTCCTAGCCAGCATGGCCACTAATGATGGACAATTGAGTTGTAGTTGAATAATGTTTGCAAATTTGCATGTTATTCAAGTTTGGTTTATGGATATAATTGTTAAAATGTAGGTGTAGGTCTATACGTATGTTGTATATAGTATGTTTAAATTTCATTTTTAATGTGTGCCATTGTGGCCACAGTAACAAATGACAATAAAGATTATCTAACTATCTATCCATCTATCTATCTATCTATCTATCTATCTATCTATCTATCTATCTATCTATCTATCTATCTATCTATCTATCTATCTATCTATCTATCTATCTATCTATCTATCATGTCATAGAACTCTGGGAGATTAAATAGATTCAAAAACATTTCAAGGAAAATAGATCCACCTAATCATTTTCCTTATCACCTGAGCCTGGATGGAGAGGAAGAAAAAAATGAGAAAACATGATTTGCACAAGAAAGGGGAAAGTCCTACTTATTTAACACTTCTTTAGAGGTTTAAAATAATACCCTTTCTTAAAGAAGTACAACAGCATAGGACTGATTAAAAAGGAACAACTCTATACATTCTTAGCATCCAGGAACTTCCCAAAGCAGAAATGAAAACCCATAAGATAAAAACATCCATAAAATATCAATATTGAACTACACATTAATAGCAGGATAGTTAGTAGAATTTACTTGAACAGAGAAGGATTACAAATTGGGGGCAAACATTATCTTCTTTGGGATGGAGTCTTTCACTTAATGTATGACTTAAGTTTGCCTCAGGACAGCAGGACCATAGCAACTTATGCAAAGATCTAATTAGAGAAGGGGGCTTTGAAATTTTAGAACAAAATTCTTTCCCAGTTTCAGTTGTTTTAAAAGAGAGATGTGAATTAAGAGGCTTACTTGTGGCTCTCTGGGGCTACAATTCATTTTCTTTAAAAAACATTGAACGTTGAATTTCATGGTACAATTTGGGGTCTTGTGGTCTTTAATCTTTAAATTCTTGGGAACTGAAAAGTTTTTTTTAATTTTTCAAGGCAACAATAAATCCATTTGCTGTGGTTAATTCCATCTATTAATAAAGTGCTTCTGTGATTTGCCAAAACTATTCCCCTAGGCAAAAAAAAAAAATGGTCAAAGAGCATTTCTCTGAAATCCAGAGAGAATGTTTTCCAGTAAATGCAGCTGCACACAACATACTTTAAATAAAAAAAACCTCAAATATTGTGTGAGAATTGTAATTCTTTACTACTCTAGTAAGATATCAAGGGCTTCCCAGAAGTTCATTAGCACTTACCGAAAAGTCATGTTTACAATATAAATTTAGCTTTCTAAAGGATTCAGGAGAGTAGCCATGTGGACATTAAGAAAAAGATTAATGACAAAAATCCCATTTTAAACAAAATTATTAAAATTTAGTTGAGTACAATATACTATAGACATATGAAATGAGAACTAATATTTGAGTAATCAGAATACATGGCTAGGTACATAATATATTTTCATCCTATAGGTAAGTGCTTTCCAACCATGGCAAATTGAAAATGAGTGGACTTCATTTCCCAGCAGTCTTAATGATAACTGTGGAATCCTGGGAGTTGAGGTCTATATATTTGGAAATGGCCAGGGCTGGGAACTCCCACTTTAGGTAAATGAAAGGGCTGCTGGCTTGAGGACTGAAAGTCGAGTCAACATGAGGTACAGCAAAAATATTTCTTTCCTGTACATCTGGTGACTGATCGATTATGTACCATTAAGCCACTGTTGACTTAGGTTCACAGTAGGGCAGTGGCTTAAGGAGGCTGTAACTGCTGGCCAGAAATGATCTGCGCTCCAGTGGTTCAAGCCTGGCTCCGCAAGACCGGGTGAGCTCCCACTGCCTGCTCCCTGGCTCCTGCCCACCCAGCAGTTTGAAAGTATGCAATATTGTGAGTAGATAAATGGGTACCACTGCAGTGGAAAAAAACTAGCTACATTGTGCTGAAGCAGAAGCCAGCACTAGACCTGGCCAGACGTGAGGCAACACAACACAAGGCAAAGTGAGGCAAGACTGGCGGAGGAGCCCAAAAGAGCCAGCAACCTGAGCACCACTAGTGAGCTGCTGTAAGATAGTTCACCATTTGTCCGAAATGTATAGGGTTTCCCGCCTGAGCAGGGGTTTGGACTAGATGACCTCCAAGGTCCCTTCCAACTTTATTATTATTATTATTATTATTATTATTATTATTATTATTATTATTATTATTATTATTATTATTATTATTATACTATATTATTATTATTACCCCTGTGGGGCCCCAAGGATAGGCACGCAAGTGCTGAACAGAATGAACTAACAATTTAGACTGTCAGGACTGCATTGTATCTAGCATTTGTAGATTTCCCTGACATTGTATGCTATATGCTAAATAAATAATAAATAATAAAAGATCTTGCAAAGTTGGAATTGATTGATTGAACTTTTTAGTCCCACCCAGTCTGCCATTACCACCGCAGCCACGCCCACCCAATTGGCCACACCCAGCCAATGGGCCACACACCCCCAGCACCCGACGCTGCATAAGTGGGTTTTGGGTTGCAGTTTGGGCACTCGGTCTCTAAAAGGTTCGCCATCACTGCTCTAGGGTGTCAAATTAGACGGCCATTGTCTAGTTTATGCCCCAGGCCACTATCTGATGAATATTAAGCACTACTGTACAGAACCTGCAACACTGCATATTGTAGCAGGGTTAGTATATGAAAGTAGGAGGGAGTGTAGAATTATCCTGTGCATGGTGAGATGAGGCCAATATGAAAGTCTCTGTAACCCAGGCTCTGGAGAAAGCTCTGTTGTTTCTGTTTGTCCTGCGTCATAGAGACATTGCCTGTCTGGGTAGGGAATATTCCTGTATCAGCCTTCAAGGATAACTGAGGGTATGGCATCATCCAGAATAAAGGTCCTCCAGTGATTAGGTACTTTGAGTTTGGTTCAGTATGTCACACGGGAGGCAGAGTACCTGTTGAATTTTTCAATAAAGGATGGTGTAGTATGACTAGATTCAAGTGATGCTCTGTGTCTTCTGTATGCTCTTTAATATGTGCTTTAACCTGATCTTATCCCATGCTGAGTAGAAGATCTGGAGAGAAGCCCAAGGGTAAGATTTTAATTTCCATGTGGATTGAAAATCATCATTCATAGTTAATAGGGCAACGCCAAGGGGAAAAATGGATGGTCTGAGCCAGTAGTTGAGTATGATCACCCACGCTCTAGTCTCTATTTTCATGAGGTCTATCTTCAATTGCAGGGTGGCATTAGAGATATATTTTGTGACTTGAAGGGTTTGTCTTAGTAATTTGGATTGTACAATTTCTAATGGTGCAAAAGTGGAACAGGAACCCAGGTGGGCACCATACAGAAGTTGTGATACCCCCCTCTTGTCTTTAGGAATTTAAGATTAGCAGATGAGCTCCTTTGTGCATTCTCAGCAACACAGTGGTAGAATGGAAGACTACTCCAGGTATTGAAACAGGAGACCTGGTCTGGAATCTAAATGCCAAAACTTCACTGACGCCCAAAAGTAAAACCATCAGTAATTTGAACTAAATTTGTGAACAAGAACATTAACTTTAAAGGTAAAGATATTTTATTTTTATTAATTTATTTAGGAAATTCATATGGTCACCTACTCACTCACAGCGACTCTAGGCAGCTTGCAAGCAATAAAAACACTGTATAGAAAATTTAAAAAAAACACAATACACACCCCCTCCCATGACAACACAGTCAAATGGGCCCACTGGCAAAACCAAGTTGTCAGGGCTTTATGAAAGAGTGTCAAAGTGGGGGACAGTCTAATTTTTGAAGGGATGATAAGGAGAGAGCCACCATGGACAAGGCCCTTCTTCTGGGTCCTGCCAGAGGTACCTCCTTAAGGGGATGGGACCCGCAACATTCCTTGCGACCCTGCTGTAGGTGTCAGGTGGATATGACTGGCAAAAGTCCATCAGATAACCCAGTCCCAAGCCATGAACGGCTTTAAAGATGACAAACAGCATCCTGAATTGTACCTGGAAGCAAATTGGCAACCAATGCAATTCCCACAGGGAAGGTAACATATGTGCATACCTAGGTCTGCACAAAACCATGTGGGCCATTGTATTTTGAACCAACTGGTATTTCTGGATGCTTTTCAAGGGCAGTTCCATGTAGAGAGTGTTGCAATAGTCTGGTTGAATTGATATGATGGCATGGAATTTTTAGAAAGTTAATTATGAACCCCAGTTTGGTTAATGGTTAAGGCACTAAGCTAGAAATGTAGAGGTTGTGAGTTATAGTCCTACCTTAGGCATAAAGTGACCATTTGCCAGTTCTTCTCTCTTAGCCCTAAGAAACAAGCAAGGGAAAGCATTTCTGAATTTTTGCCAAGAAAACTGCACAAACTCATCCAGGCAGTTGCTGTCAATGACTTGAAGCCACACATAAACATAATCATGTCTATGGTCTAATATCTGAAATATATTAACTTTTATTGCTAATACAAGAGTTTGTGTAAATGTTATATATTCACATTTCTTTACTTTCTTATTTCCAGAATTATAGTTTTTAAAAGTCAAAGTATTTGCCTCAGCTAATTTGGTTGACTTCCATCTGCTGATGGAAATGAATTTAGATGAATGATTCACCTATTCAGTATTATTATAATCTAACATAAATTCCCTTTAATTCTTATTATGATTGAATTGTGGTCACCATTCCTTTTATGGAGTGAAGCAGAAACACTAAGATAACATATTAAAAGGAAGTGATGGGAACCTCAGGTTGAAGTAGATTATATCCTCAGTGGATCAGTGAAAATCCACTAATAGGAGAAGCAGGAAAACAAAGCAGCATACATAAAAAACTGAAGGTGTAGTAAAATGTTATTTACGCATGTACATATATTTTCACTTGTTATACTTATGGTACATTATTTTATTTTCTTTGTTGGGAAACTAAGAGGCACTAATTCTCAGACATGCTGCTGGCATTGCTTTGCAATGGCTTTGCCCATTTGTGATGTTGGTTGATAATTTATTTATATGTTATATTTGGATCTTTCTGCAATCTAGATGATTATGAGCTATTAATATGACACGAAACACTATATCAATGGAAAGCATGCAAGTCAGCATAGAATCAAATCTCAGTAATAATAGCAATTACCCAAAAATCAAGTAAAGATGACCCCAGTCTAGTCAGAACAGCATCTTTCTGAGAGTAATCAGGAAGGGCAGCTGCTAGATCAGGGGTTCTCAACCTTGGCAACTTTAAGACTTGTGGACTTCAACTCCCAGAATTCCTCAGCCAGCAAAGCTGGCTGAGGAATTCTGGGAGTTGAAGTCCACAAGTCTTTTTTTTTTTTTAATTTTTTTTTTTTTT
>NW_015386639.1:0-13581 GCF_001527695.2 Protobothrops mucrosquamatus | reverse complement strand
TAAATGCCATCTGTAAATCATTTTATATTGATTCTCTCTATATGCAGTTGATAGCGTCAATTTGCAATTTCGGTTCCATAATCTTTCCCATTCCTCTAAATTTATATTTCGCCCCACATTTCGTGCCCACGCTATCATTGGCCCCTTCACTATTTCTTCTTCTAACTCTATCTCTAATAGGTATTTATAAATTTTTGATTTAAAGTTGCCAAGGTTGAGAACCCCTGTCGCTAGATCTTCAAAGGTTTTTTTTTCCTCAGAGAGCTGGCATTGTTGCTGAGAAGGCTGAGGCCTGACCAGAATCTTCTCCCACCCATGATCCCCTGAGAAAGCAGCCAGTGTCAGCAATTGCTCACAAGAAGAGCAGACCAGAGGCTGTCATGGTCTATGACAAAGCAAATGAGAGGTTTTTTAATCAACAACTCAATTCCCACACAATTGCAGAAATGGATGAGAAGGAAGCAAGTATTTAAAAACATATTTTCTGTAGATATAGTTGTTTCTGTCATTTACCCTCTAAATTCCCTGAGTCATTTGGGGGTTTAATGATTTTACGTTTTTCCTGAAACCTTCTTTTTTCCATTTCTAGTTTATGCGGCAATCTATTCCTGAGATCTTTGATTACGGCAAGAGTTTCCTTCCACTTTTTATTCTACTCCAACTGTCCCTGGGTTGTGGGAAATATATATCTCTATATAGAGATACACAATGAAAATTTTGTGGATTCAGTAAAATAAAGCTTGAGAAAATAATGATAATCTGGGGGTAATTCAACACATTTTTCAATTAATTCAATAAATGACCTACTTCAATGAAGGTCTCCTATGAATGACAGATTTTCAACTTCATTGAAAATCTAAGTAGCAACAACCAGAGGATTTTCACTGGTGAAAAGAAGCAGCATCAGACACACACACACAAAAAAGGAACTGTGCGTCTATGTATATGTAGCAGTCATTTCCCCTCTTTTGGGCAATATGCTTACTCTTGGCAAGTATTGATTCAAACTCACACACGCTCCCCACCGCAACATTGCTACACCATGTGGAAAAGGTATTCTTCAAGTGACTTTTCTAACAAATGTTGATTGGGAAATGTGGGGAAATTTCCCTTGCGTTTTCTCTGGGGTATTTAAGACCATCTACTCTTCTGTTTCAAGAAAGTGGTGTGTTGTGGTTATCCGGATATTTCTAAGGCCAGAGAATGAAGAGCTACAGGTAAGAGAATATGGGGTTGCTTCTTTAAAAAAAAATGATGTGGAGGAGAAATCAATTGATTAAGCCAGAATAGTAGAAAGACAGGGAGTTTGACTATAAAGTGGAAGGCAGCTTGGTTATTCTTAAAAGTTGTAATAAATCATATGTGGAGAACCTTCTGGAAACATTTGTGGGAATAATTTTCAAAAATTAAAAATACTCCTGCCTATAAAGTTGGATGTAATTGAAGAAGCAAGAGATTCTATTCTTATTTTTGTTTAATTTGTTCATATACAACAAAAGGAAATGTTGATGGAGTATAAAAATGTTTGTTTTTGTCCCTTATAACAAAGTGGAGGCTGGTCCCTCTTTCAAAATATGGTTTCATCTACCTTGTTGGTATGAGCTGACATATATAACAGACACAAGACATAAATAATAGAGAAATAGAAATGAGATTGGTTGCAAGTCTCTAGCCTCATAAATGGCTGTCCCTCGCTTAGTATTATCCAGAATAATCAGACAGCATGCTCAAACACTCTGCTGATTGGAAGATTTGGGAATGGAAATTTCATCACATCTGGAAGATTCTAGATTAAAGGAAGTCTGGTTATAGTGATTGTAGATTAGGCATTCCTCACCATCATCTCAAGCCACCTAGGACAGAGGTCTTCAAACTTGGCCCTTTTATGACTTGTAGACTTCAACTCCCAGAATTCCTCAGCCAGGTATGCAAGTCCACAGGTCATAAAAGACCCCTGACCTAGGATGTTCTTTATCAGTGCTGCTGACCTTCCCCCCCCAAAAGAAACCCCTTCCAAAGCAATGAGCTACCATTTAAGTTACTTAAGGCAGATGTTTTGTTTTGCATGATGATAACTTCTTCTTTTTTCAGTTATAAGAAACTGAAAGTATTAGAAACAGCGGAGAAGGGGAACTATCAAATCAAAGATGTGTTAAAATTTGGAGATGGCAATTTAGAAGTCGGCAATAGTTAGAACAAGCTCTATTCAACTGAGTGCTTTGCATAGTCAGGCAGAAGCCAATCCCCATAATTCTGGTAGGGACACTGAGTGATTGGTCACTGTGATGCTGTGCAGATTTTCAGTGGTAGCAACTCATGCAGTTAGTTCAGTGTGGGATCATCGTCACCAATGGTCCAATATTAGTCCTGATCTGCGACAGAATTCAGCCTGAGGCAAAAAAAAACCAACAACCAATAGTCTTGCTTCTTACTACTCTATATACCAGGGGTGGGCAATTAATTTTCCCAGGATACCACATAAGAAACTGGGACAGTTGTGGAGGGCTGAACCAATAGGGCTGTGAAGGTGCATAGGCATGTATAGATGTGCACATGTAAATTAAAATAAAAATAGCAATTGCCTTCAAAATAAAAGCAATGCAGTTGCATGTATGGGATATCTTTACATTTGAATTCTAATTTCTGATTGATTTCACAAGGGCCAGCCAAAGGGCCGGATATCATCTGGGAGAAGTAAAATGCCCAGGTCTGCTATATAAAAGGTTTAAAGGTTTTGCCTGTCCAGTCGTCACCGACTCAAGGGGCTGGTGTTCATGTCCAATTCTTAGCCAAGGGAGCTTTTGTCATCATACAAAAATCAGATTAATTAGAGGTAAATCTTATTCAACAAAGGCAACAGGACTCAGGATATTAGGTATGTTATATTAATATTCTTATTAGGTATGTAAAAAGCAGCAAGAGTTTTTAAACCCATCGTATGAACCATTGCTTCTTGTTTCCTGTTGATTCTATGTCAAAACATTCTTTACTTTTCCTCTCATTTATACATTTTTCAGTATCACAAGGAAGATTTTTTTTCCTTCTGGCCAATAATCTGCTTCCCAATTTCACTAGGGATTAGTTCATCTGGATTGTTTTATCTCAAATTACGAATGCCAAAAAGATATCTGCTCTTGCAGATATCAAGGCTGCTCAAATCACAATTTTATTCCTGACCCATGATTTGCTTAACTGTTGTTTGAATAAATAGCAGAGTACTGGGTCCACTTATCACACTAAGGCAGAAAACATAGTTTATAAACTGCAGTACTGTCATGCAATTTAAGGCATTGCCAAAGCCAAACAATCCACATTAAGGGATTAGCACTCTGTATGAATCAAATTACAGTACAATTCTCCTTTGTATGACTTTGTAGGACTTCAAATTGGCGTATTGGTAAAACCTGTCAATTTTATTCAGAGATTTGCACTGCAGAGGAGGACTATGTATGCATTTTCAGTTCTGAGTTATATCCAGCTTTAGCATACATGAGGCAAGGTTCAAGTTTCACATCACAATTGCAAATTTGAAGAGGCAGGAAACAAATAATTGAGTAATGAGTAAAGTACTGTACACTGCATTCAGATGCCTCAAGGTTAAGACACCATGAATATAATTCAAGCACTTTTAAGTGGCTTTTTCCTGTGTCATTCATAAACAATAGCCTTGTAGCAATAAGAAGTATATTCTTGAGCAAGAGACCTAAACAGTTCTCAGTTCATTAACTTGTACTGTTCAGGGAAATAAATCAGTTCCATTAGACCTTTGCTGTCAAACATTTGGAGTTCTTCTAAGCATCTCTGGTCGTTTTAGTATTCATTTTTGGCCCCCCCTTCCCACATATTCAAAAGAAAGTAGTGGAGGATGCAAGACCTTCAACCTGTTTGAGATGGCCAAGATCCTTGCAACACTATGGCTTTTTTTTCCTTCAAAAAAGGTAAAAATAGTAGGAATTGGGGAAGAGAGGGGAGGCCAGCAGCTTCGCAGTTTCCTTTGCTATGCTAGTAGGACTAGCAAAATAGCTTCTGGTAATCAAGGACTTAATGCTGGTGGACTTTGCATGATACCAAACCTCAGAATTAGAGCCAAGGAGGGGACTGAGAGCATGCATGTGAAATTTCCTCAGTTGTATGATGTGCCATCAGTACAGAGTTCAGAATCACATCCATATTAGGAGAGAAGGGATAACCACAGCACTGTAGACTTTTAGCTTTGTGGAAATATGGATGTTGTATTGATTGACATTCTAGTATGCAGCCATCCCAGAGCCTGGCAGCTGGTATCCCTTAGAAGTTTTGGACTTCAGCTTGCATTAGACTGACAACTAGTATAATCGTGAAAAAAGACTGGGGGTTGTTTAAAACATCAGGAAGGCACCTGCTTGCTTTAGCTACCTTAGAACAGGGGTGAGATTCCTTTCATGGCAAAGCATTAGAAATGACATGCATGTATAGCATTCTTTTTCTATGTGAGTATGCACCTTCAAGTCACTGTTGACTCCTGGTGACTATCTGAATGAGATTCTACAGTTTTCTTGGCAAGATTTCAGAAGTGGTTTGCCCTTGCCTCCTTCCAAGCCTGAGAGAGAGTGACTGGCTCAAGATCATTTGGTTGGCTTTGTGCCTGAAGCAGAGCTAGAACTCACAGTCTCCCGTTTTCTAGTTTGATGCCTTTAACCACTACACCAAAATGGCTTTCTATGGCATTTCTTAGCAGAATCTAAGATGCTACCTGCTACCTGTGTCATTCTAAAGCACAGAGAAAGTTGTCCATCTCACCCATAAGGCAACTTTCACTACTACATGTGGTTCAAGTGTTTCCAGGTTCATAATTTAGACCAGACCTGGACATACTTGTCACGAAAGTCAATTTCTGGTAATATGGAGGGCTTACTGACATTTTGTTTTCATTTTCAGGTCTCCATATGCCATCCATGATTTTTCTCTTTCCTGTTTCATATGGAAAGTGGTGCCCAGCCTCGTGTGCATTTTCAGTCCTAATATGCTCAACATTTCTGCCTTCCGAATCCATCGTGTGGAAAGTGCAGGTGAAAGTTCTCATCATGATAGACAATCCATGGAAAGAAGAGTCTCCTCTTGTTGGTTCTTCTGATTCTTCTTTCTCTTCTTTAATACAAAATAATTCTGTGTTTACACAGATAACTGCCAAGATCACACCATATACTCCTGGCCTACGTTTGTCCTGGAAGGAGAACCCACAGTCCTAAAATGTCTACAATACAAAAATACAAAGCCTTTTGATCTACCCCTTAACCTGACTTGGAATAAAAAAGATTCATCAACTGTTATCCCTGCAGGATTCAAGGGGGCAAGAATAATGTCACAAGGTGATTCTGTCTGGCTTTTACCAACCATTCTTCAAGATAGTGGGGAATACATTTGCACTCGAAGGTAAGCATACAGCTCATGGGATTGTTCAGTTTTACATAGTTTAACTTTGGAAAGAGAGTGCATTTAGCCAGGAGTAGTTAAGAGATTAGTGGGAAAGGCACTAGAGTACTAACACGGCACTCACAGCATATTCTTTGGAAGAGAGTTGTTTCTTGTACAACATATGTATGCTGAATACACAGCTGGAAAATATATTAATCCACTTTTATTAACACAACGTAACTATTCAATTTAGGATCAAGAAATAGAACAAAATACATTTAATTTGCATATTTAAGTGAACCAATTGATTTTTTTTATTCTTGGACTAATGTGAACATAGTTTCCTTCAGACTGTGCAGTTTCCCTGAATTCTGTGATATTTCGTGGTTGCTATTTTATGGAGTAATGGTGTCCACCTTAATAAAATGTATCCATGATAACAAAATGACGTCTGAGTTAGGAAGCTTCTGAATATTAAGGATTGCCAACAAATCAGACTAGATATATTTTTTACCATTCTTGTAATATCTACAAGTGAAGAGTTTGAGAGTTTAGAATTTCCAAAACATGATTCAGTGGGCTGTTAAATAAAGCATCATTTCAGTAATTCAGTCAATGCTGACTACTACTGTATATACCGTAATCATATAATTCTTGATTAACATATGGACCACATTAAAGTATGACACACACACACACACACACAAACACATACCGTGTTTCCCCGAAAGTAAGGCCCTCCCTGAAAATAAGTCCTAGCTTGATTTTTGGGGTGGGCCTAATATAAGCCCTACTCCAATAATAATAATAACAACAACAACAATAACAATAACAATAATAATAAAGTTGGAAGGGACCTTGGAGATCATCAAGTCCAGCCCCCTGCTCAGGCAGGTAACCCTATACCAGTGGTTCTCAACCTTCCTAATGCTGCGACCCCACCCACCCATGTGACCACACGTGACCCACACACGCGACCATATGTGACCCACACGTGACCCACACGCACAACCACACGTGACCCACACGTGACCCACACGCACGCGGAAAAGGAAATAACTCCAACCAAGGAAATGGGCAGAAAGTCCTGGCGTTTCTACAAAGCAGCAGCAGCAGCAGCAAATCAGGGTTTCCCAGTTCCTGGCTTCGAGCAGCCCGGCGCAAAGCGGCCTTTCCTCTTAGGCAGCCCTTGGAAAAATGCACTTTTTTCTGTCTTCCCCCTCCCTCCTTTCGTGGCCCCAGCAGGAAGAGGGGAGGGGAGAGCCACTTCTTCCACCCTCTTCCCTCCCCTCGCAAGAGCCCGGTTCGCCAGCGATCAGAACCTGAGAGGGAACCTGTGACAAGCGCTCCCGCGGCAGCCAAACCCTTTCGCCCTCATGCACCCTCACACACTCACTCGCGACCCTGCCCTGTTTCCTCCACCCCACTGGGGAGTTCAGCTGCCTGTCTGCCCGGCTCTTCCTCCGCCTTCCAGGTGAAGGGAGCCGCCTGCAAAGGCTTCGTGCAGGGGGATTCTCACGTCGCGTCGCCTCCCCGCCTCCGGCAGCTGGGCTTGGCTGGCTGGCAGTGGCTCCCCTTTTCTCAGTCCAGACACAAAGGGGAGTCGCTGCTAAACTGCCAGTCTCAGCGCCTGGCCCATGGGCACCGCGAAGCCCTGCCCCGCCCTATCCTGCTGCTGCTGGTCCGCTCCACCCGTGGTCTGCTGAGCTCGAGCTCGCCCTCCTTCCTTCCTTCCTTCCTTTCCTTACTTCCTCCCTTCCCGAGAGTGCTCCGACCCTCGCGTGCCAGTCCGACACAGCCTTTGGATGCCTGGAGCATAGAGATGGCTCTTCTGCTCGAGCTAGAGCGGCCCTCTCAGCCGGCTGAATCTCGCCGCCGTCGGTCGAGGTCTTTTCAGTGAAGTTGCGGGCGAGCCGAAGAAAAGGGGCCCGGCAGAAGGTTCTCTGCACCCCTCCTGTACCGCCGTTCGGTGCGGCGGCAGGCAAGCCCAGGCGCTCCTGGGCAGCCATGGCAAGCAGCAGCGACGGCGCAGGCAGACCACCGGCTGGGCCACCAGCTGGCCCAGCCCAAGGGAGGTAAGACACCCGCCGGGCCCCACGTGCGCCAGCAACCCTCCCTGCGCCCGCCGCTGCTCCGCTAGCCTTACCTTGGCCACCGCACGTTTGGTGCGGTGGCAGGCAGACCCAGGCGCTCCTGGGCGGCCATGGCATGCGGCAGCGAGGGCGCAGAGCGACCACTGGCTGGGCCACCAGCTGGCCCAGCCCAAGAAAGGTAAGGCACCCACTGGGCCCCACGCGCACCAGCAACCCTCCCTGCGCCCGCCGACCTCCCACCTCCCATCCCTGGCCCTCTTTTACTTACATTACTTACGACCATTTCACGGGGGTGCCAAACAACGCAGTCCGCCATTTTTTTCCCTTTTCCTTAGCTGTGCTACTCCCTCTTATTCTATTGGCTTTTGAAAGCCAATAGAATTAGACTCTATTCAAGAGAGTCTATTCTATTGGCTTTCAAAAGCCAATAGATTCTATTGGCTTTCGAACACCAATAGAATAGAGTCTCTTGAATAGAGTCTATTCTATTGGCTTTCAAAAGCCAATAGAATAAGAGGGAGTAGCACAGCTAAGGAAAAGGGGGGGAAAATGGCGGACTGCGTTGTTTGGCGACCCCCGTGAAATGGTCGTTCGACCCCAAATGGGGTCGCGACCCACAGGTTGAGAACCGCTGCCCTATACCATTTCGGACAAATGGCTGTCCAGTTTCTTCTTAAAAACTTCCAGTGTTGGAGCATTCACCGCTTCTGGAGGCAGGTTGTTCCACTGGTTAATTGTTCTAACTGTCAGGAAGTTTCTCCTTAGTTCTAGGTTGCTTCTCTCCTTGATTAGTTTCCCTCCATTGCTTCTTGTCCTGCCTTCAGGCTCTTTGGAAAATAGCTTGACTCCCTCTTCTCTGTGGCAGCCCCTGAGATATTGGAACACTGCTATCATGTCCCCCCTCGTCCTTCTCTTCATTAAACTAGACATACTCAATTCCATCAACTTTTCCTTATATGTTTTAACCTCCAGTCCCCTAATCATCTTTGTTGCTCATCTCTGTACTCTTTCTAGAGTCCTAGTTTTGGGGTAAGGCGCATGCAGGGTGTGGGGGATGTCAAGCTTAGGTGGGGGGTAGAGCTGCACCACGCGCCCCACACCCACTTACCAGGCCTCCCATGAATCGACACCTGCCTCTCCTCGCTGGCCCACTTCTTCTGCAGTGTCCCCCAGCCTGGATTTCGCTCTCAGAGGCCTTTCCAGAAGGCCTCTGCAGCCGAGAACCGAACTACGGATTCAATCCATAGCTTTGTTCTCAGCTGCAGAGGCCTTCCAGAAAGGTTTCTGAAGGGAAATGTAGGCCTGAGCTCCATTCACAGCTGGAGAGGCATTTCCTTCAGCTGCAGAAGTGGGCTGGCTGGGCAGAGCTGTTGGTGCCACTGCCATGACGTGAGTGGAAAAGACACTTAAATAATAAGACTGGGTCTTATTTACAGGGAAATATGGTATACATACATACATACATGTATACATATTTTGTGTTTCCCCGAAAGTAAGTCCTACCCTGAAAATAAGCCCTAGCTTGATTTTTGGGGTAGGCCTAATATAAGCCCTACCCCCAAAATAAGCCTAGTTTTGGGGTGAGGCACATGCCTAAAAGTCAAGCTGGGATGGAAGGTAGAGCTTCCCCAGGCACCCTGCACCCAATTATCAGGCCTCCTATGAATCGACACCTGCCTCTCCTCACTGGCCCACTTCTGCAGTGTCCCCCGGCCTGCATTTCGCTCTCAGAGGCCTTTCTGGAAGGCCTCTGATGGGAAATGTAGGCCTGAGCTCCGTGTTTCCCCAAAAGTAAGGCCTACCCCAAAAATAAGCCCTAGCTTGATTTTTGGGGGGTGAGCCTAATATATGCCCTACCCCAAAAATAAGCCCTAGTTTTGGGGTGAGGCACACGCCTAAAAGTCAAGCTAGGGTGAGGATGGGGATATGGATCTGCCCCACATGCTCCACACGCCCCACACCCACTTACCTTGCAGCCAGGCCTCTCCTCGTCCTCCCACTTCTTCTGAGGCATCTTCTGCAGCCAGGCCTGCTTTTCTCAGTGAAAACAAGCCTTTGCGGAAGGCCTGTCCAGCCGAGGACCGATCTAGAATGTATAGCTCAGTACTCAGCTACATAGGCCCTTCTGTAAAGGCCTGATTGCAAAATGCAGGCCGGAATGCAGCTGCAGAATGAAGCTGTTCCTTCGGCCCCAGAAGACATGGACCTGCTGGGCGGGGCTGTCAGTGCCAAAGGTGAGTATAAAAGAGACCCCCCCAAAATAAGACCTGGTGCACCAGGCAAAGAGTGAGACTGTGAATTGATGAAGCTCGGTGACTTTGGGCGAATCACTCTCAGCCCAAACCACCTCACAGGGTTGTTGTGGAAAAATAGGATATGTTCATTGTCTTGAATTACTTGTAAAAATAATAAAGGTGGAATATAAATAAATAAAAAATGAATAATTGTGGCTCCTCACCATACATAGAATGGAGGATTTGAGAAGGTTTCTTTTTGCATTGGAGAGGTTTTAGAAGTTACTTTTAGCATTTTTTAGAGAGCTAAAAAAATCATTTTACAGAACAAAGTAAGTCTCAAGCACCCCGAAAGACCTACTTAAGATCTGTAGCTATGTCCCTCAACATGGATACAAATCCAGGTTCAGCTCTTGATTCTATACAAGTTGCACTTGGGCATATTTATGCCACCATTAATATGAGCCCTTTACTATAGTTACACTTAGCTTTATTAAGATTAGAATTTTACTGTTGTTTTCTTTTGGAGAAAATGGTAAGGAGAAGGCTTACTTATGAGCTGGGCAATCAGTCGTAAAAAAATTAGTCTGGAGTTTCACCGACCTCTTATTTTGTTCCAGAAAATCCCCTATCTCTAAGGAGTAGGGGTGAAAGAAGAGCACCAGGATTTCTGTGAGCAGGAGTGTTTTCAACAAAATCAGTGGACACAATTCAGTATGTTAGTACTGTCCAGTTTCTGGTATTCCTATTACATGTTGTCTAAAATGATTAAATATGAGTAATAAAGAATGAAAAGATTCATCTTTGTGTTTTAATGCTGCAATTCCTCATTATGAATTTGTCTTTTCTCTGCAGAAGTTCCTCTTACTGCTCTAAAGTGTCATTGCATTTAAAAGTTGTCAAGAGAAGTGAAGCCAATAATATTTCCTATCCTCAGAAGGCATTCCTGTTTAGTTCTGAAAAGATAGTTTGTCCTAATCTAGAAAATTTTATACAAAACAATACCAATTATGAACTCAAGTGGTACAAGGTATTATTTTCAAATCATTTCTAAATGTCTTTATGGGGATGTGAACATGAATTTCCAATATTCAAAATTCAGTAAAGAAGATGAAGAATCTGTGGTCCTTCAGAGCTTGCTGGATTGCTGGTTCCATTACCTCTGACCATTATGTTCTGTCTTAAACTCAGGGAACTATACAACTGTCATCAACTCTGTTGTACGTTACAAATGAAACATTCAGTCGTGATCAACTTGTGATCAAGTCTCAGTTATACTGTAGTCTAAATGAAGCCTATGCTATAGCTTTGTTTGACTTCTGGACCAGTCATACCACCATATCATTGTAATTCAGCAATATTGTTTTGGGGACCTATAATGCTCTTGCTACAATTGTGGACTTTTTTCCTCTTGCATTTTAAGATGTTAACTGTTTTTTCCCAAAGTGCTGACTGTTAACATAATGGCCATTTTCCACTAGAGTCCTTGAGTATCTTCATAGCATCACCCAGCCATTGTGGAAGTGATATCAAGCCTGTTCTCATTCCTGTTACTTTAAATCGATGATGCTATAAATCACTATTTGAGAAATGACCAACACCCACCTCTTTGAACCTGTAATAGATAATTAGAGGTGTTAATTCAAGTGACTTGGATATGCTAAAACTCATCTATTAAATATATCTGAAGAAAATATCTCTCTGCATTAGGTGGCCTATATCTCATAATATTTTCTTCTACGCTTCCTACCCCAATTTGGCTTTTTAAAAAAAAATTATTGGCATGCTACAAACCAAATAAACAACCATGAGAGAAAGCATTTCCTGACATCCATCACGTGCTCTCAAAATCCCAAAGATTCCCACTATTGGTAAAAAGTAGGCCACTCTCCAATGAAAGTAGAAATGGCCCTGATCTTATTATTATTTTTGAGCCAATTCAAATCTTTCATTTTTGTCCATATTTTTTTTAGTTCTATCATCTTTTCTATTGCCTCCTCATGTTGATTTCAGATGGTAGATTTTTTTTCATTGTATTGCTTTTTGTATGTTTTTGTCTGGCTGACTTTACCTTAGCAACTTTCATATTTTTTGACAAAAATAACTTTATATTTTAAGAATTAAATATCAATCAAATCACATAGATTCAAGTTGCCTGTTTCTAGCTTATAAAAAGATATTTGATTATTTTTAACAAATCATCAGGCATTCTTGAAAAAAAAATATAGGAGATCTCCAAAGATCGGTGTCACCACATCAACAGTATGATCATTAAACCAATCTGAACATTTTAAATAGTCCAAGATCAATAAAAAAATATATGCAAGAGGAAAATTGATGTTACCTTTACACTGAAGCAAGGCTGATACTACGATTAATCATTAAATATTCCTTTTCTTTTAATCTTTAGGACTCTACACGTCTGAACATGGATACTAAGAAGTTTGCAACTCTGAATGGCACTAATTATCTCTTGATCAATCCTATTTCTATGAATGATTCAGGCTATTATACTTGTGAAATGACCTTTGAGTTTGAAAAGGAACAATATAATATTACCAGAACTATTCAGCTACAGATACTTGGTAAAAGAAACACAAAAACAACCAAAACTATTTGAGTGAATGGAATATTTATAACTATTAAATATGACACTAATAGTTGTATTTTAAGTTAATTTGATTTGTATATAATGAGTTTCCATCAGGATAAATTTTATAACTTGGGTTAGGGTTTCAAAGTATAGAAGATGGGGCTGTAGCTCATTATGAGGACCAATTTTGCAAAAAAAAAAAAAAAGGTTACAGAGTCAGTTGTTAGTTCCAAGTAAGATGGTAAAAAATTCCTTTCTGTGACTCTTAAAAGCTGTGGCCAGGGTAGACAGCACTTATCTAGATGGGACAATGGTTAGTTTTCAAATAAGGCAATATTATTTTGGCTAACATACACATGTGTTTTTTATTTCTGCTAATTCATTGGACGGTTAGGACATGATATATAAAAGTCTTGCAACCAGCTATATCAGTTACTCTCATTTTTTGGATTTGTTTCTTGATGTAAGACCAGAAGTATGATATAGTAAAGGAAATATAGATGTGTAGTATGTATAATTGTACAGCGATTGATTAATCCAACTTTTTTTTATGTAATTGCAGATGCACAAAATCTGCTTATCTCTAAGTATAAATAGTTTGCTAGAAAGTGATCTGGCAGAAAATTGTGGGAAAAAAATAAGGAAGTTTCTGTTTACAGAAACTTATCAAGTTTCTCAGCATTACAGCTGTCAAATGCCAAAATTACCAGATTATCCAGTACAACATTCCAGCTACTTGCTTTAGATAACTTTCTGAAATATCTTCATAGATTGAGAACATAAATCCTTAACTGTCAATGGAAGCTAAAACTGGTGTCTTAAACAAGGAAATCTAACAATTATGTCCAAAGATAGCTGTTTGAAATAATTTCAGACAAATAGATTTACTTAGTGATGCAAAAAATAAACTAAGGTATGAGATTTTCTTTAGAAGAAAAAATGGCTCTAGCTAAAGTAGCTGTCCCATTCTCTTTTTAAAGGTTTTTAAACTAGCTTTCTTGATGGATTGAACCATAGACAAGATGGGAATGTGTTGCCTGTTAAATAGCCAAAAGATGGCAGTAATGTCTTTAACAACTCAGAGTAAACAGCACATTTCTCCTCTTTCCCAATGTTAAAATGTTTCCAACTAGTACAGATATTCTATAAAATTCAGAAAGACTAGTGAAGTCTTACCTCTGTGTTTTAGGTAGTGAAGACAAGAAATCCATCATGCCACTTAAAAGGCTAACCTGAGGTAAAAGGTAGCACTGGAAATGGACTTTAG
>NW_015386638.1:1627916-1631269 GCF_001527695.2 Protobothrops mucrosquamatus | reverse complement strand
GGAAATGGAAAAATTCCTTTCCTGTCCTTATCTATTATTCATACCAGATTTTGCTTTTCATCTTTTTTTTCCTGTTGGATGTAGTGAAACACGGCTTAGGTTTCACTTATTGGCTTATTTCATTTTAAAGGTCATAAAAAGTCTGTACCCTGAAAGACACTCTAATTTCTTTGCCTGACAATGAAGGGTATTTTTTTTTTAAAAAGTTGCAACTCTATAAAATGGCATGTTTATTTTATTTTTTTTAAAAAAATAGAGTTACATAACTCATGAATAGTGAAATAATGTTTAAAATTTCAATTTCATTTTAATTTCATTCCCTTGCAATTCTATATCCTACATTCATAATATGTTCCATTACATACTCCTCATTGCTTATAAAGATTATACCAATCATTGTATACACCATCTTCACTGAATGGATATAATTTTATCTCACAAATAAGGCTTTTACTACAAAATATAAAACTGATTCAAATATAAACTGTCTTGTTTACTACGTTTGAAAAGAATTTTTAAAAATATTCTTACATAATGAGCATCAGTTAACAATGGCAAATTTGGCTTCAGTTCAAATATCTCTTGCCCTCTTAACTAAGGTCAGTGCTGATACAGTACAGATATATCTTACACAATGTAGTTCGCATGAGTTGTTCTTAAGAACGTATATACCCTTCTTCACTCTCTTTTCCCTTCCAATTGAAGATGACTATTTTAAAACAAGCATTTCCTATCCTTGTGGACATTTTATTCATATTTTTGCATCATAAGTATAAGTTGCAACTCTATAAAATAGCATGTTTATTTTTATTTCCACCTATGTATCAGCACTCATAGTATAAACTGACGGTACAAATATTTCATTTAAGTTACTACAATATATGAAAATATGTCATAGAATTAGCAGCTTAATTAGCAATTAGAGCTAATTAGCATTAATATTCAAATGAAACTTAATTATCCATAAATGTGTTCAAATACTCAATTACAAATGTTAATGATAGTAATGAAATTAATTGACCACAAAATACCTTTCTTGTGTGAAACTCGATTCTCTGAATCTCATAAAATAAATTTATATCAAATGCCAAATGGCGAATGAACATGATACATAGAATAATTCTTTAGTATTCAGAATTATTGATTTTACAAATTGCTTAAAACTTTCAGATTTCTGTAACTTGTCTTTATTAAAAGCATTCATAGGAGTACATCTATCAAAAATCACCTTTTCTCTTCCAAATATGGCTCATTGCACAGCTAGAGCAGTTATTGCTTCTGTAAATCCCACATTCGGGCCCCGTTTCTCATTGATGTAAGGTTGAGAAAGGCCTTAGCTTATCTAATTAAGGTCATGGTCTGTTTTTTCTTTGGGTAACTAAAATTCTGACAAACGATATTTTTTTAGAACAAACTATAGTCTTACAATATAATTATAAGAAAAAAGTGGCCAAATTCATATCCAGTTCAGAAAACTCTCTTAACATGAAGGCTTTTATCATCTTAACAAGGACATTAGAAGAACTTCTAATGTCTTCTCTCAGATGGAAATTCCAGCTTTTTGATGCTGTTACCAAAGAATGTCTCTGCCTGTCCAATATATACTGTATCAAGACATTGCTGCCAGATAGATGGACCATTAGATTCAGTATAAAACAGCTTTATAATCTCATGACAATGTATTTTGAAATTACATTATATTCTATGTTACTGTCTACCCAAGCAGAAAGCTACAACAGGAAAACTTCTTCTTTGGCATATAAACAAATAAATTACATACCTGTATAGATCAAAGTGTGGTTTCTCCCACATGCAGCTAGTTTCACTTTTTCAGGTTTTAGAACTATGGATTGACACAAAAGGTTGTTATTATTATTGTTGTTTTAATAATTATAAAATCAATTGTTGTCAAATCTGCTAAGTGTTCAAGTTTATAGGAAATTAATTTTCCAATCATTATCTATCCCAGCATTTTACAGCACATCTTGAGTAAGCTGGATTTTCTATTGAAGTTAGGTCTGAATCATAAAAATAATTTAGTAAAACTGCAATCCTCTAAATATTTATCTGAAAATTACTGAATACAGCACAACCTTTTTCTCCATAAATACACAGAAGAATTCCTAAAAATAATACTGAATAGGGAGACGTCAAGTCTTAATGTTGTATCTACAAATATTTGTCATGTTGGAAACTAGAAAGATCAGATCTATTCTAATACCTGACACATAAATTAAAGACAAACCTTTCACACAAGTTGGCTTGCTGACAGTATTCTTTGTTCCAAGTCCTAGTTGTCCCCAGTTGTTGCTTCCAAACATGTATAGTTTACCATTTTCTGCAGAATACAGACATTAAAGAAAATAAGTGATTGCCAATGCATGTGTTAAAATATATCCAATATTTTCAAATTAGTTAGACACAACTATAGAAAGAGACATAATAATCATGTAATAAAGACCAAGTCTGCAAAATGTTATATATATATATATCACTATCAAAGGCTGTACTTTTAAATAAACATCTTTTTCTATTTCTATGCACTGTATACATTTAATTATTTTTGGTCTTAGAATACAAATATTAATTAGCAAATATACAATCATAGAAAAATAAATGTTTATAGAATAAGTGATGAGCAATCATTCTGAACATATGTAATCAATTCGTATTTTTAAAAAATGTATAGAGTAATATTCAGGGAATTCTGAATATTTTATTCTGAATTTTGAATATTTTAATACTTCAGTATTTTTTTCTTTTTCTAAGCAGAATTTAGCAATAGTATCCAACTTGCTATACAATTTTCTCTGTAATTGCGCTATGCATCACATATTAATTTATGCTATTACCTGACATAGCATATTTCAAAATAAATTCAGATCATATTACAATGAAATGCTATTTATTTTCAAATAAACAAACTGTGCAAGATAGACATACTTAAAATGAAAGATATCGACTTCCGGTGGTGACAGCTGGCATCGCATGGCGGCTTTTTTAGCCGCCCGTCCGGGAGCGCGGCAAAGCCTGAAGAGACAGCGTCTGTCAGCTGTCTCTCGGCTAGGAACCTCGTCCCTCGGGCAAAGAGGGAGAGGTGAGTGAGTCCGGATAGGGTTAGAGCTTCCTTTCGCCCTGGTTTTGCCTTAATCCAGGGTGAAAGATGCTAGCTCGCCCGGAGTCTGGACACTCTCCGCGCCCCGAGACGCCTTCGCTCCTTGCTTGTGGAGCGAAGCCAGATGCAGCTCCCACCTCTGCGATTGAAGGTATTTGATTTAAAATTATAAGCAGACAGAACTGAACAGGAGGCTGGAATTGTAATGGATTTATTGGGACTTTAACTTTGAAAATTA
>NW_015386638.1:1620754-1626488 GCF_001527695.2 Protobothrops mucrosquamatus | reverse complement strand
GTAGGAGGAAAGAGGAGAGGTTGTGGGGTGAGGGGGAGGAAAGAGAGGGAAAGTGGATAAGGGTGGAGGCAAGGCGGGGACTGCCGGGAGTATTCGGAAATATTTTGAGTAAGAATCTTTTTTCTTTTGTGGTGTTTGTAGACGCATCATTTGTATTTGTTGTTTAATTCAAAATAATAAAAAAATTTATATATAAAAAAAATGAAAGATATCAATTTTCTTTTTTGTACTTTATGTAAAATGGTACATGCTAATCTTTTCCATGCAAAGAACAAAGACTTTAAAATGTAAGGCAAAGAAGTCAATAGTTTGATTTTTTTTTCAAAAATGTCATTTTTAAGACATAGATAGGTAACTTATGCATGAAATAATATTTATAGGATAATGTTCCTCAACCTACTTGTTTGTTCAATCTCCTGCAAAACTGTAAGTTACTTTAAACATTTCACACACATTATGCATTTTCTTCCTGTTAAATCATCTAGTTACCAATCCTGTTTCTCTGTGCTTTTTTCATCTCCACTTGGAAAGACCCTGATTTCAGTTGTAAAGGCAGTTGATGATGAATAAGCTTTAAGATAATGATTAGATGCACACATAAAAAAAATTAAAGTAGTTTAGCATGATTTGAAATGCTGCTGATATGGACTTACAGGGAAATTTGACACTGTTGTTATATAATAGCCAACTTTAGAACTGGGCTTGGAGATTAGCCAATTTTATCTAGTTCATTTTACAATAAAAGTTGGAATTTCTAAAAATATTAGTAAATGCCCTCATATAATATCACTATCAGTACAATATAGCCTTCACTTAAAAAATCAGAACATTGAAATACATGATTCTAAAATCTTGTTATACTAACCTGTAACAACAGATGTATGTTCATCTCCGCATGACATGTGTAAAGGCTTGTCATTTTTAAACCAAAACTTGCTAGGCACATTTTCTGCAAATTTGCTTTTTCCAAATGTGAATATAGCACCTGATTCTAAAAAGAAAAAGCTTAAATATTAGTCTGAACTTAATTTTGTATAATTCTACTAACAACTAATTTTGCCACTTAATGTCAAAATAATGGCACTGTATACCTTTCTTTTTTCAAAGTCTTGATTTTGCCCATATAGATACATTTATTCCATAATTAACTATTAATTACACCCAAATAACTATCAAATAGCATCACATGAAATACTGGCTGGTTGATGTATGTTTCCCCTTTACATTCAGAATACAAGTAGTATAAAAATGCAGTATAACTGATCATTTGCCATACACCAAACAGCACTGAACCGAGAGGACTGTTTTTCCTTACTCTTTTAAGAAGATGCATTCTTCCTACCAATACCCCTTTTGTTAGTGGCACAAAAATCTACTAGTTCATTAAGTAATAAGGGTGCAATAGGAAACATAACCAGAGGATGCTGTGCTCACACTATGATGTGCACAATTCCCGAAAATTTCCAGAGCACACCAAGATAATTCTTCAAAAAAGAAGAAAAATCCAATAGAGCAGGGGTTCTCAACATTGGCAACTTTAAGACTTGTGGACTTCAACTCCCAGAATTCCTCAGCCAGCAAAGCTGGCTGGGGAATTCTGGGAGTTGAAGTCCACAAGTCTTAAAGTTACCAAGGTTGAGAACCCCTGCAATAGAGCATCCTATTGTATTCACAACTTTTTTCTACATTATTTTCAATGCATATATTACAAAGCACATACAGTATGTATCCTGTAGCAGTTCAACGTCAGCAGAGAGTTAAAAGATTTCAACAGTCACGAAAGGCCTTATGTTAGAACTTTAGCTCTCTCCAGGTTTTTAGTCAGAAGCAAATCAAATTGCCTTACTACAATCCTAATTAGAAACCTGAAGCCTCAAGCCTCTTTCATCAGTTCAGTTGTATCTGCCGCAAAGTCAGTAACCTGTGAAAATTAAGAATATTTGAGGCAGAATGCAGGCTCAACCTGGTGCTTTTACTCCGCAAGGCTAGGGTTGCCAGGTGTCCACTATTTGAGTGGACAGTCCACTTTTTTCACATTATGTTCACTATTTTTTTCCACAAAATAGTGGACATTTTTTTTATTCAAAAGCTTTATGATGAAATGGTACGTAATCTAAAGCTGTAGTCTACTTTTTTTACTACTTAACACCCCCCCCCGCTTGTCCGCTATTTTTTGGAAGCAGACCTGGCAACCCTACCGCAAGCTGAAAAAGGAGATACTCAGAAGACCGAGAACGGCCCCCACATTGTAAGAAGACAAAAGACGTGGCTGAAATGCACCCCGCCTCCGTCCTTTGCAGCGGCGGGCTCGCTGACGAAAACCTCCAAGGGCGCCTTCCGAGGTCCCGCGGAAGGGCTGAGCCTCAAGCAGCAAAGCAGAGGAACAACGCGAGCGGAGTAGAGACAAGCGAGGGACGAGGCAGCCTCGCCGGCTCCCTCGGCAAAGCCGCCAGAAACGAAAGGGGGCTGCCGGCACCAACCCGCTAACTTCCCGAGGTGAGGATGGGACTCACCGGGTACCTGCTCCTCGGCCTCCCCCATGACGGGCAGGAGGGGGGAGGGGGCGGCGCCGGGCTGGTAGATGGACCCACAAGCCGCACCGAGCCCGGAAGTAAACAAATCTCCTGCCATTAGCAACGAAGCCTGCCTTTACCATAGAGTACTTGGAAGGCTGAATAGAGCGTAAGCATCATAGAGCACCATCCTCTCCTTGGCCTCCTTGCCCCCCCCCACCAGGTTCGAGCTGCAGTTTAAATGTATCAAGAGCCGGGATTCCTAAAATAATAAATAAATTCCATAAACATGTCTCGAGAGAGGGAGGCGCCGTTGTGCACGTGCAAATACACGCCTGTAAATAATTATGGCTAGTAATGCGGTTAGGTAAGTCTCGATTCTGAACAAGCAGAAGTGAGCATGTTAGATCGAGTTACATAGACTTACATCAGGCTGGTATGAGACTACTGTAAAATTATCTCCTCCCTCTGTATAATTGTATCTCCTTCCGTTTGTAATATTTTGCCTTCTCCGTCCTATTTCCAAAATCCACCCAGTAATTTCATCCTTGTCAGGGAAGAAACAACACTTCAATCAATGAACTATGAAGGAAGAAATCACACTTCAACCAAGACTGGCAGGGCAATAAACCTCAAAACCACTCTGCCTTGTACTGATAATATTTACCTTGCTTGATAATGAAACACCTGCAAGAAAAGTAAGCAAGCTCAGAGTATCCCAAGGACCCAACAGGTTTGGGGAGCCCATTTTATTTGGAGTTTTTATACAATGCTGTGCTTCCGTCCTACTTTCCACATACAATGGGTTCTATAAAATTTGGGATTAGAAATTATTTAAAACATAAAATCCTTATAAATTTACAGGTAGCTTTACAGCCAGAAATACTTGTGATTAGAAAGACTACACTTTAGTCTCTTCTCTGTTCTATCACATCACCCACTACTTTGTTTATATTCAGCTTCTAAATATAACTAAAGAATATAGTGATCTATAACCACTATCACTATAAGGTGCCCATTTTTGTACAAATGCAGTTGAAATTTATGGTTGTGGAAAATGGAAATAGTTGATTATTTAATAAAGGAATTAATTGTCTTAGGTAACAGGGAAGGCTTTTTCTCTCTCCCCCCCCCTTTCCTGAGCTAAATTGTGCCCTCCTGTGCTTTAAGAAATGTTATGTATGTTTTCTTCAACCATCTGTAGGCCAGGAAAAAACTTTAATGCAATGGAAAAGTGGATGCTATATAGATTTAATATGTGGACATCCAGTAACTTGGATACTGTATTTGATTATATACCCTCCCTCTCTCACACACCCATGTTCTCACACCCAGACTAGTGTGGAAAAAGAAGAAGAGCTAATGAATGAGATAATTCTCTAGCTATATCTATGTAACTTCTGCATGGACCAAGATTATCATAACAATAACAAAATAGCAGAGTTGAAAGGGACTTTGGAGGTCTTCTAGTCCAATCCTGTACCCAGGCAGGAAACCCTGTACAGAGGGGCACCTTTTCTCCAGGAACATGAACTGACCTTTAGCAAAATGGAAAATATCTGGAATGGACCATATATACTGCAATCACATGCTGATCTTATCTTCTAATGATGAAACTATGAATTTTGCAACTCAGCTAACTATTAACTTTTTATCTATAGTATTTGTGTCAAGTTACATACCTAACAAATACTAAAGATAATATAGCCTCATGACTGTTTATCTTTGCTGCTTCACTAAAAACTAGAGTATTCACTATTTCAACTGGCTCTGGTTAGAACATTTTCTTCTACAACTAAAAATTATCATTTAATAAATATGTTTAATTTCAGATTCCTATTTAATGCAGCAAATATACATAAAATCAAGCATTCGGTACAATACATTCGGTAAGTGTTTAAATATCTCACAGATGAGTCCTGAATCATATAGGCTGTTCTTTAATATCTGCTATAAAATTTATGAGATTGATAATCTATATCTTCATTTTTAGTAGTGTTTATATACCAAACCATAAAACTAAAACAAATCAATTTTATTGAAAAATAGGTATGTTGATGATATTACAATCTTTGTCCTCTATTTCTAGAGTATCTGATAATTGTATGTATTGGAAATTATTTGCATATGTTCTTCAAATCAGTGACATATTCTATTATTTACAAATGGTTTTTACACTTTTCCTCTCTGTTATAGCTGAGAAATTGCATAAAGTTCTTTTATAAGTGTGGGGAAGGGGGGCAAATCTTAGAAAAATTAATAAGAGCAACTAATTTGTTTATTTGTCATGGATTATTTTTAATTGTCTCAATATAATGTGAAAAATATGGTGGCAGTAAACGTAATGTTAATTAAGTCTTGGAATGATGCTAATTTGACCAAACAGAATTGAATTATATTGTCAAAAATTGTGTTATAGTTATTCATTAGTTTTCAATCTTTCTTGATCTCGTATGAATATGAGAGAGGAAAATAAAAAGATACTATAGCACCAGCTTGAGTGCTCACTAAATATATGGACTTCATATCCCATATTTCTTTGACCAAGAAGATCAGTGCATAAGATTCTGAGAGCTGAAGTGCCCATGTTGATAAAGGCTGCAATAGTCTTTTGTCTTCATTAACAATTTTGCCAGTTGTCAATTTGCATTGCCTCATGTAAATCGTAACAATTTATTTACCTACATAGTAAAAGTAAAAATAAAAAGGGGCTATGGACTTCTCTGAGGCCATCTGCTTTAAAAGAGAGTTCATCTAGTAAGTATTTTATTGCTAAACACTTGTCTGCGGTGCTGACTGTTAATTACAGTCCTGCTTTGAGCACAAAAACAGCTGGGTGATCTTGGGCCAGTTACTTTCTTTCAGCCCTAGGAAGGAGGCAATGGCAAATAACTTTTGAAAAAAACCTTGCCATAAAAACTACAGGCAGTCTCCAAGTATCAGACACAGGTGAACAGGAAAAAAAAGAATTTTATTCTGCATGCCAGCATGGCTAGTAGGCTATTAAGAGGCGGGTTAAATTAAATAATAATAATAATAATAATTTAATTTGTACCCCGCCCTTCTCCTCACCGGACTCAGGGCGGCTCACAGCCTTATAAAACCACAATACAATAAATATCTACATTAAAACCAAATTAAAAGAAAATATTTGAAAAGGCCAATCATTTAAAATTACCCTTAAAATTACCCTTAAAAACCCCACTAAAATTCCCTAGGCC